>NC_088241.1:50860422-51060422 GCF_036934945.1 Oncorhynchus masou masou | reverse complement strand
ACTTCTCTGTCTTAGTACATACATTTCACACTTATGTCAATGTTCATATTTAATACAAGCAATATGTATTTTACTTATCAATGTTATGGATGAGCGCGTTTGTTTGTTCTGTTCCTCTCTCTCTCCATCTCTGTAGCTTTTAGCGTTGTTTAAAAAAAAAAATATATATATATATATATTTTTTTAAAGCTGGCCCATAAGGTATAAGTTTGATGGCAATACTGTTGTTTTTGTTCCGGAATCACTTTGTAAATAAACACCCTTGCACAGAAATACTTTTGCGGCTCCGCCATCTTTTTTACAAATTTTGATAGAGGTCAGGTTTTCCAGTATAGCCTTCTGGCCTACTCTACGTGACACTAATCCAAGTTTATCATTTTAAAAGGCTAATTGATCATTAGAAAACCATTTTGCAATTATGTTAGTACAGCTGAAAACTGTTGTTCTGATTAAAGAAGCAATACAACTGGCTTTCTTTAGACTAGTTGTGTATCTGGAGCATCAGCACCTCTGGGTTTGATTACAGGCTCAAAATGTCCAGAAACAAAGAACTTTCTTCTGAAACTCATTAGTCTATTCTTGTTCTGAGAAATGAAGGCTATTCCATGCGAGACATTGCCAAGAAACTGAAGATCTCATACAACGCTGTGTACTACTCCTTCACAGAACAGCGCAAACTGTCTCTAACCAGAATAGAAAGAGGAGTGGGAGGCCCCGGTACACAATTGAGCATGAGGACAAGTACATTAGAGTGTCTAGTTTGAGAAACAGATGCCTCACAAGTCCTCAACTGGCAGCTTCATTAAATTGTACTCTTAAAACACCAGTCTCAATGTCAACAGTGAAGAGGCGACTCCGGGATGCTGGCCTTCTAGGCAGAGTTCCTCTGTCCAGTGTCTGTGTTTTTCCCTCCCAACTTAATCTTTTATTTTTATTGGCCAGTCTGAGACATGGCTATTTCTTTCCAACTCTGTTGAGTGTCTGTTACTTGAAATCTGTGAAGCATTTATTTGGGCTGCAATCTGAGGCTGGTAACTAATGAATTTATCCTCTGCAAAAAAAAAAAAAAATGGGTTACTACATGATTCCATGTGTTATTTCATGGTTTTGATGTCTTAAATATTATTCTATGACAGCCTGCTTGGAGTTTGCCAAAAGGCACCTAAAGGAAAGTACAGTGCAATCTTTGATGAAAACCTGCTCCAGACTGGGGTCGAAGGTTCACCTTCCGACAGGACAATGACCCTAGCACACAGCTAAGACAATGCAGGTGTGGCCATTGGACACGTCTCTGAGAGTCCTTGAGTGGCCCAGCCTTAGCCTGGAATTGAACCCAATCGAACATCTCTGGAGAGACCCGAAAATAGCTGTGCAGCGACACTCCCCATCAAACTTGACAGGGTTTGAGAGGATTGCAGAGAAGAATGGGAGAAACTCCCCAAATTCATGTGTGCCAAGCTTGCAGACCTGCTGTTTTCAACTCTCTAGAGACAGCAGGAGCGGTAGAGATACTCTGAATGATCGGCTATGAAAAGCCTACTGACATTTACTCCTGACGTACTGACGTGTTGCACACTCGACAACCACTGTGATAATTATCATCTATGAACATTTGAACATCTTGGCCATGTTCTGTTATAATCTCCACCCGGCACAGCCAGAATAGGACTGGCCACCCCTCATAGCCTGGTTCCTCTCTAGGTTTCTTCCTAGGTTCTGGCCTTTCTATGGAGTTTTTCCTAGCCACCTTGCTTCTACACCTGCATTGCTTTCTGTTTGGGGTTTTAGGCTGGGTTTCTGTACAGCACTTTGAGATATCAGCTGATGTAAGAAGGGCTTTATAAATACATTTGATTTGATTTGTAGTGTCATACTCAATAATGCTGTAATTGCTGCCAAAGTTGTTTCAAAAAGTGCTGAGTAAATGGTCTGAATACTTATGTAAATGTGATATTTCAGTTTTCAGTTATTTGTAAAAATAAAAAGCTAAAATGTTGAAAATACCTCTTTTCGCCTTTCATTACGAGGTATTGTGTGTAGATTGATGGGAAAAAAACAATTTCATGCAATTTTAGAATACAGCTGTAACGTAACAAAATGAGGAAAAAGTCAAGGGTCTGAATACATTCCGAATGCACTGTATATACATTTTATTTTATTTTATTCTTTTTATACCCAAAGCCATATCTGAAGTTTCTTGTGAAAAATGAAGTTATTCAGCTGAATTCCATTAGTTCAGAATCAGAACAGAGGACAGTAGTGGAACATGAAGGATGAAACTCTTATTCTTTGGGGGCTGTAAATCTGGCCCAAAACCACAGTTATTCAGAGCTTATTACGATAAAAAAGACAAATAGTAATGGCCAATTCTAAGCAATCAAACTCTGTGGTGAACTGTATTATCTGTGGCAAAGCTAAGAACACTTTATCATGGTGGATAAATGAAAATGACATTGTGCTCTACCCAAATGTGTTTGACTAATTTCATCCAGTTAAATTTGATGTCAGGAAAGGTTCACCGTCCCTCATCCAGACAATCAAATAGGATTACTGGTGTCAGCGAAAGTGAGGGTTAAGTGAAGAGCTTGAAAAGTTAAAGAAAAATGTAAGAAAATAGTCTGAAAAATGGCCTTCATCATGCAGTTCTCAATAGACAGATGGACAGACAGATAGAAACATGGCATGCTTGCTCCATCCTGGTGGCGCACTGGACTAATTCCATGGATAGTGAACAGAAGATTATTGGTTTTAATCCCACTTGATGCCATGTCACAATAAAACATAAATGTGTTTGCATGATGAATGCTTAAGTGCTTGGAGTTCAAAAAAGTTAACCCAAAATAAGCTAGCAGTGTTATTAAAAATCTTATTTAAACATTATGTGAAAGTTTTTTTTAAATCTCCAAATAACCTATCATTTCTATTCTCAGAACATTTATAAAACCGGGTCTACAAGGGTCATTTCATCACCGGTAAGTCAAGTCTGACCGATTTCGAGTTTAGTTTAGCACTTATGCTTACCAGGTGTTAACAACAACACTAAGTTATCCAAAATTAGCTAGCTAGATAGCTTGTCGTCTAGCAATTAGCATGTGTCGCGTGAGTTTAAAGTTTTAGAGAAGCTATTTTTCACCATAAAAATGCTTCTACCATTGCATTTGCAGACAAATGTAAGCCTACTAGCTATTACAAATGTTATGAGTAGATTGGATAATGATAATTTGGGCTATTAATAAGTGCATAGTGGTATATGTTTATAGCTATATTTCAGAGACGTTTCCTTTGCATTTTCATGCAAATCTACTACACACTTTGACTGGAGAAATTAGCAGAATCTTTGTTAATATGATGGTAGCCTAGGCCTACTCTACTGACACTGACAACCTATCAATAAAAACGATCTTGTCTTGAATGTAACCATGAAATCTAGGCATATGAAAAGGGGGCCCTGGCTATTCAGCATTTGTCGTATTGTCAGAAGTAATGTTTTTGCATTTAACCCTTAACCTTTTTCCTAACCTTAACCTAATTCTCCTAACGT
Organism: Oncorhynchus masou masou; assembly: GCF_036934945.1. Lineage (NCBI taxonomy): Eukaryota > Metazoa > Chordata > Actinopteri > Salmoniformes > Salmonidae > Oncorhynchus > Oncorhynchus masou. The sequence continues at coordinate 51,056,881 of NC_088241.1, read as the reverse complement.
GCTGCCTAAATTCTCCTAATCTGCTTCGAAATGTCAAATCCTACGTTAATTTTACAAAAGCCGTTCTAGCCATGACCATGAAAAGGGGAGACGTAAATTGTACAATATGACGTCCATATATCCTGGAGGACATTATTTTCCCCAAAAAACCCAGTGGTTATCATATATTCATATTTTCAAATCAAAGTTTATTTGTCACGTGCGCCAAATATAACAGTGACATGCTTACTTACAGGCTCTAACCAATAGTGCAAAAAAGGTATTAGGTGAACAATAGGTAAGTAAAGAAATAAAAACAACAGTAAAAAGACAGCGAAAACAGTAGCGAGGGTATATACAGTAGCGAGGCTATATACAGTAGCGAGGCTATATACAGTAGCGAGGCTATAAAAGTAGTGAGGCTACATACAGACACCGGTTAGTCAGGCTGATTGAGGTAGTATGTACATGTAGATATGGTTAAAGTGACTATGCATATATGATGAACAGAGAGTAGCAGTAGCGTAAAGAGGGTTTGGCGGGTGGTGGGTGGAGGGACACAATACAGATAGCCCGGTTAGCCAATGTGCGGGAGCACTGGTTGGTCGGGCCAAGTGAGGTAGTATGTACATATGTACATGAATGTATAGTTAAAGTGATTATGCATATACTGTATGATAAACAGAGAGTAACCGCAGCGTAAAAGAGGGGTTGGGGATACACACACAATGAAAATAGCACAGGTAGCCATTTGATTACCTGTTAAGGAGTCTTATGCCTTGGGAGTAAAAACTGTTGAGAAGCCTTTTTGTCCTAGACTTGTCACTCTGGTACCGCTTGCCATGGGGTAGTAAAGACAACAGTCTATGACTGGGGTGGCTGGGGTCTTTGACAATTTTTAGGGCCTTTCTTTGAAGCCGCCTGGTGTAGAGGTCCTGGATGGCAGGCAGCTTTGCTCCAGTGATGTACTGGGCCGTACGCACTACCCTCTGTAGTGCCTTGCAGTCGGAGGCCGAGCAATTGCCGTACCAGGCAGTGATGCAACCACTGAGGATCTCAGGACCCATGCCAAATCTTTTTAGTTTCCTGAGGGGGAATAGACTTTGTCTTGCCCTCTTCACGACTGTCTTGGTGTGTTTGGACCATTCTAGTTTGTTGGTGATGTGAAGTTGGAGTCGTGCCTGGCCATGCAGTTGTGGGTGAACAGGGAGTACAGGATGGGACTGAGCACACATCCCCGAGGTGCTCCAGTATTGAGAATCAGCGTGAAAGATGTGTTGCTGCCTACCCTCACCACCTGGGGGCGGCCCGTCAGGAAGTCCAGGATCCAGTTGCAGAAGGAGGTGTTTAGTCCCAGGATCCTTAGCTTAGTGATGAGCTTTGTGGGTACTATGGTGTTGAACTCTGAGTTGTAGTTAATGAACAGCATTCTCACATAAGTGTTCCTTTTGTCCAGGTGGACATATATGATATTCATATGATAACCCCAATGATAATTTGTTGAGAACTTTTTTCATAAGAGGAGGGACAATGTATGGATATTACAGCATAGGACAAAGGCCTCAATGGGACAACCTACTGTGTTGACTATTGGTTGTTCAAGCCCAACAATATTCTTTATATGACAATAAAACACCTGAATGAATCAAACACAACCAAACAGTTAAGAGCCCTGATGGTATAGGTGACCTGAAGAAGTGATATTCTAACATCTAACATGCTTTTCATTTATTTATGTACAACTGTAGGTTCACCAGCGGACCTCTATCAAGACATCCATGTCAACTGGATTAGTACTGTGAAGATGAGCAATGTTGCTGCAGCATCTTCTTGAACTCCACTGTTGGTTAAGGGCTTGTAAGTAAGCATTTCATGGTAAGGAAAATTACAAAGTGGTTGTATTTGTTGCATGTGACAAATAAAGTTTGATTTGATCCGTTTCTACTTCTACCACTTTGTCATTTTCCAGATATGAAAGGAGACATCCCTCAATTATACAAGATGGTTGTTATCTGCTGTGTATTTTGAGTAGAGCACCTTCACCTTGTCAGTGCTCCCTTATTATACTTTACCAAGATGGCATAGCAGTCAGACGTCTTTTGTCCTCGTCTTGTCATGTCCCGTATATATATATATATATATTTACAACTTTCTTCGCATACCTTTTTATATATATTTTTTTCTTTTCCATAAACTCATCTTCAAAACATTCTCCTGCAACCCGCCTCACCAATTTATATTTAAAAAAAGAGAGTATTATTTACCTCAAATCTGTAATCCTCCATAGAAGCTAACCAGAAGCTAGCCAGAAGCTAACCAGAAGCTATCCAGAAGCTAGCCAGAAGCTAGCCAGAAGCTAGCCAGAAGCTAGCCAGAAGCTAGTTAGCTTCTTTACTGGGTAGTATTCAGCTAACCACGGTTTGTGGTCATCAGCTATCCTTTAGCTCAAAATCTATCGCCAGTTTTGCGCGGCTCGGACCGGAACATACCGGACCTATTTTTCTCTCCATGTCCCCGGATTTAAACCGCATGCTCTGGACATTTATACCTGGATCTCGCAGCTAGCTAACTGCTATCCGTGTGACTATCAGCTTACATCGGTCCCGGAGCAAACATCAATTATTCCGGAGCTAGCCAGCTGAGGAGTTCCAACTGTCATTCCTGGGCTACAATCACCTATCCGGACCCGTTTTACTGCCAACGCGGAGCCCCACCGGGCCTTCACAACTGGACTACCGACGTTATCTGCCCGAGGGAGTTATCCAGCTGGCTCCTCCGTTGCGATGTTACCTGAACGCCCATCTGCGGTCCGCTAATTGCTAGCTGTCTTATCGGCTGCTATCTGAATAGATCTATTGGACATTTTCTTTTCTTTCTTGGGCCTCTATAACTATACCTATTTTTTTGCGAATTGGATTGATCCCCTCTACCACACGGAACCCCACTAATCCTACCGACGGAAACGCACAAGGTGGCTAACAACAGACCTCCATCCTGTGCTAGCATGCTACCGATGGCCCGGCTAGCTAACTGAATTGCCGTGACCCCAACCAACCTCACTACTCACTGGACCCTTTTGATCACTCCTTAGAGACAACAATTACCATGCCTCTCCTTAATGTCAATATGCCTTGTCCATTGCTGTTGTGGTTAGTGTTTATTGGCTTATTTCACTGTAGAGCCTCTAGTCTTGCTCACTTTACCTTATCCACCCTATTAGTTCCACCACCCACACATGCAATGACATCTCCTGGTTTTAATGTAAATGTAAATGATATTGTATACATTATGTACTTTAATAATAGTCTATATTGTTGTATGGATGGAATTAAAAGTATTTTGTAATATCTGCTTTGCCAATCCCCATTGAATAAAACGTATTTCTTATAGCCCAATTATTTTCTTTCTTTACAATTTAAACACATTTACCATAGACAATGTAATTGTTCTAGTAGTCTTGGGCAAAACATCTTCATTATCACAGTGGCGTATCCAAGTGCCACTCAGACCTTGGAGAAAAGTATCTGACAGTGAACGTGGTAGTGGTAGTTGTGTGTATGTTTTAAGATCCCATCTCCTGCTTCCAGACATTTTCAGCACCTAGATTACAAGGGTTGTATTTGCACCAAAAAATGTAATGTAAAGGCATGTACAAAATCTAATATAATTATTAGCCTCATATACATTGTCCACCGCTATGGTTTTTAAATTGAGAACAAATAGCTGAACAATATGTAAACAGTGTGTGAGTTAAGCTATTATCTGCTTCAGATGCACAATGTCACAGGGTGCATTGCAAATGCCCATAAACCTGTATGGTCGCTGTATGGTCAATCGGACGTCTGCATTGGTCGTGCAGCATTTACGGTGATATGGCCTCTGCAGAAGTCAGGGCATTCATACTTATAGCACTTCGCAAAGCAGTGCAGAGCTGTTGTGAAGGAAGTTGTCAAGGAAGTGAGTTTGTGTTTATACAGGACCTCCCGCCCCCACCTACTGTCAACCAATCATGTCAATGTGGAGACCTCAGCATTGTTACAAAATTTGAGAGGCATAAGGAGTTGCGGTACTGAGCTCCAAAAATTATTTGGCTTCTGCGTGCCTCCGGAGGCTCCGCAATCGCGTCACACCATCGATATGGTGCCTCCGACCACAATTCTGGATCAAGCATATATTGGCTCTAACGCCATCATAATGTAGGCCAGTGGTTCCCAACTCCAATCCTCAAGTGCCTCCCAACAGTACAGTTTTATTGTAGCGCTCAGACAAACACACCCGATTCAACTTGTCAACTAATCATCAGTCCCTCAATGAGTTGAATCAAGTATGTTTGTCCTGGGCTACAACAAAAGTGTGCTGTTGGGGGAACTGGAGGACTGGAGTTGGGAACCACTGCTGTAGGCCTATGGCTGCATTAGCATTGCATGCCATTATCTGCTGCAAAACTGGTTCACATGGCTGATATCCTGATAAAAAATAGTGACAATCAAATAAAACTAATTGGAGAGCTTATGACTGAACATAAAGCTAAGGTTCATTTGAGAATACAACTCAGAAACACAGACAAATTAGAGACACGTTCCCTTCTTTATTGCTGGATTGTGATCTGTGATGAATCAACATCAGTCAATCTTGAATAATAGTTAAGTGTTTAAACTGGTTTTAATTGTTAACTTCAAAGGACCAACACGCAGAGGTGGCCAACCATGCTCCACTGATCCATAATCTACTGGGTGAGCAGACTTCTGTTCCTGCCCAGCAATAGCACATTGATTATTAACTAATTAGGTTTGATTCATTGAATCAGGTGTGTTAGTGCTGGGATGGAAAAGATGCCTGCACACCCAGCAGGGTTGGCCTGCTCTAGTTGTAATAGGTTTATACATTGTGTGACTTTTAAACTGTATTTTTTTGTCACAGAATTTGCTAACATATAATCAATCCATCATATACAAGGATGTACCCTTATTCTCTTGGGACATTCATTGGGACCTCTTCATCTGCAGATAGGGTTTGACGGCTCTCTGTAGCTGAGGACAGAAAATCACAAAGAAACATGCTACATTATACTCAAGTTAGACAGCCCTGAATATTATGTTGCTACTATATACCTCTCTGTCCTCCAGTTTTTGTCACTAGGGACTGGAACTGGAGAATAGTTTCATAATGTCCTCCCACAAAGTGACCTGCCCTATCCAGAGTACAGCTGGAAGTGCTAGCTAATCCTTTCACCCTCTTCCATGGCTGTTAGCTACCTACCTAGCTACAAATGCATTTGGAGTTACAACGATAAATACATAAAGTTAGCCAACTAGCTAATATGAAGTTAGCAAGTTGGTGATATTTAATTCACATAGCTATCTAGCTATACAGCATGTAAACTTAGCTAACTAGCAAACATTACGTTAACAGCTCATTTGAGTTAGCCTGCACACTAAGTGTCTGTAGCAAGTAGCTAATTAAACAGACTGTGTAGTTGCTAGGTGATTTGTAACACAACTGCCAGCCCACTATTCGTATCAGATATAAAGAAAAGGTGGCAAAAAGTTGGCCAATGGTAAATTTGACGGAAAAACATCTTCTATTGTCACGTCCTGACCATAGAGAGCATTTATTTCTATGGTAGAGTAGGTCAGGGCGTGACTAGGGGTTGTTCTACTTTATATTTTCTAGGTATATTTTCGATGTTGGTGATTTGTATGATTCCCAATTAGAGGCAGCTGGTAATTGTTGTCTCTAATTGGGGATTATACTTAAGTAGCACTTTGTCCTCCTGTGGGTTATGGGATATTGTTTATGTTTTGAGTTAGTGCACGTAACCTCTCATTAGTCACGGTTCGTTGTTTGTTTCTTTATTTGTTTTGTTCTAGGTTTTTTCACTTTAATCAATTATGTGGAAATCATATCACGTTGCAGCTTGGTCCGACCATTATTATTTATTTTTTTATTACTACAAACATGACAGGTATATACAGTTGTGGTCAAATATATTGGCACACTTGCACTTTTCTTAAATTATTTATTTTTAAATAAATTTAAAATGTTTTTTTTAAACACACACCTTATTGGATTTTCAACATTGCAGAACAAATTCGATTTTTTAATACAAAATTATTAACACCCCGTAGCTAGTACTTGGTTGCACAGCCTTTGGCCAAGATAACTGCCCACAAATGCTTCTTATAGCCATCAATGAGCTTGCTGTACATTTCTAGTTGCAATTTAGCCCACTCTTCAGTAGCAAACTGTTCTAATTCTTCAATGTTTGAGGGATAAACGCATTTAGCATCTCCAGGATTCCATGCATACAAGCTGCTGATGCGCAAATTTGGAACATCTACATTTTAAAAAGCCTAATAAATCCATTTAATATACACCATCACAATACATCCATTATTTGTTTCAGGCAGGACTAAAGAAACATGATGTGACAAATGTATTTCAAAATAACAGAATATGAGTCGGCCTAGTGTTTTATCAGGCTATGCGCCATGCCATAGGCTAGTTAATTTAACAGATAAGATCTGCTTATAAGTCCAGTGCCATTATTTTATAATATATGATTTTATAGATGAAGAATATAATTCAACTTTTTTTTTTAAGTATATATTTTTTTAAATCTTAGCTGAATAAAATAGAAAGGAAAACATTTTCCATTCCGAAGCGAGTGCGCATATGAAGTGGCTATGTTGAGCGTAAAAGTAATAATTTGAAACAGGTCCTATGTGCTAGATTTAGAGTTACATGCCCAACTTTAGTTGTGAATGATATAAACCTTACAATGTCTTAGAAATCAGTGTACCAATATATTTGTCCACAAGGCTGTCAATATATTCGGCCGCAACTGTATCTGAAAGGTATCGCGGGCAACAAAGCCTGTACTTTTATTTATAGTCATGACGATTACAGGAATGTGCTGTATTTAAAAGTCCCACCAACCCCTCAGTATAAATGTCCCGTATGGTGCTGGACAAAATGGCGCCGGAAGAAATGGCAGCAGTTTTACGGGCGCCCAACCAATTGTGCTATTATGTGGGTTTTTCGTAACTTTTTTGTAACTTATTTTGTACATAACGTTTCTGCAACCACATCTTACGGCAAAAGAGCTTCTGGATATCAGGACAGCGATCACTCACCTCGGATTAGACAAAGATTTTTTCTTCAACAAGCAAGACGCACAGGACATTCTCCAAACACCCGACTGGGCCAACATCCCCGTTATTTGTAAGAGGAAGCGACGCAGGTAAAGAGGACAAAGAGCCAGATGCCTGGTCAGGACCCAGAAGAGGCGAGTGTCAAAGCTGCCGTTACCATCAATACTACTCGCCAACGTGAAATCATTGGACAATAAACTAGACAAGGACGATCACGAATATCCTACCAACGGGACATCAAAAACTGTAATATCCTATGTTTCACAGAATTGTGGCTGAATGACGACATGGATATTCAGCTAACGGGATATACGCTGCACCAGCAAGATAGAACAGCACACTCCGGTAAGACAAGGGGGGGGGGCAGTCTGTGCATATTTGTAAACAACAGCTGGTGCACGAAATCTAAGGAAGTCTCTAGATTTTGCTCGCCTGAAGTAGAGTATATTGTGATAAATTGCAGGCCACACTACATGCCTAGAGAGTTTTCAGCTATACTTTTTGTGGCTGTTTATTTACCACCACAGACGGATGCTGGAACTAAGATTGCACTCTCAGTCAGCTGTATAAGGAAATAAGCAAACAGGAAACCACTCACCCAGAGACTTCAATGTAGGGAAACTTAAATCAGTTCAACCAAATTTCCATCAACATGTTAAATGTGCAATCAGAGGGGAAAAAAAATCCAGATCACCTGTACTCCACACACTGACCCTCGTACAAATCTCTCCCTCGCCCTCCATTTGGTGAATCCGACCACAATTCCGTCATCCTGATTCCTGCTTACAACCTAAAATTAAAGCAGGAAGCACCAGTGACTCGGTCTATAAAAAAGTGGTCAGATGAAGCAGATGCTAAACAACAGGACTGTTATGCTATCACATACTGGAACATGTTCCGGGATTCTTCCGATGGCATTGAGAAGTACACCACATCAGTCTCTGGCTTGATCAACAAGTGCATCGAGGACGTCATCCCCACAGTTACTGTACGTACATACCCCAACCAGAAGCCATGGATTACAGGCAACATTCGCACTGAGCTAAAGGGCAAGGCTGCCGCTTTCAAGGTGCGGGACTCTAACCCGGAAGCTTACAAGAAATCCTGCTATGCCCTGCAACGAACCATCAAACAGGCAAAGCATCAATACATGGCTAAGATTGAATCATACTTCACCGGATCCAACGCTCATCGAATGTGGCAGGGCTTGCAAACTGGGCCGTGAGCTGCCCAGTGACACGAGCCTATTCCAGACGAGCCTACCATCACTTCTATGCTCGCTTCGAGTCAAGCAACATTGAGGCATGCACGAGAGCATCAGCTGTTCTGGACGACTGTGTGATCACGCTCTCCGTAGCCGGCCTTTAAACAGGTCAACATTCACAAGGCCGTAGGGCCAAATGGGTTACCAGGACGTGTGCTCCGGGCATGTGCCGACCAACTGGCAGGTGTCTTCACTGACATTTTCAACATGTTCCTGATTGAGTCTGTAATACCAACATGTTTCAAGCAGACCACCCTAATCCATGTGCCCAAGCACTCACGTCTGTAGCCATGAAGTGCTTTGAAAGGTTGGTAATGGCTCACATCAACACCATTATCCCAGAAACCCTAGACCCCACTCCAACTTGCATACCGCCCAAACAGATCCACAGATGATGCAATCTCTATTGCACTCCACACTGCCCTTTCCCACCTGGACAAAAGGAACACTTATGTGAGAATGCTATTCATTGACTACAGCTCAGCGTTCAACACCATAGTACCCTCAAAGCTCATCACTAAGCTAAGGATCCTGGGACTAAACACCTCCCTCTGCAACTGGATCCTGGACTTCCTGACGGGTCGCCCCCAGGTGGTGAGGGTATGTAGCAACACATCTGCCATGCTGATCCTCAACAGAGGGTCCCCTCAGGGGTGTGTGCTCAGTCCCCTCCTGTACTCCCTGTCAGAGGAAGGCCCTAAAAATGGTCAAACACTCCAGCCACCCTAGTCATAGACTGTTCTCTTTGCTACCGCATGGCAAACGGTACTGGAGTGCCAAGTCTAGGTCCAAGAGGCTTCTAAACAACTTCTACCCCTAAGCCGTAAGACTCCGGAACATCTAATCAAATGGCTAACCAGACCATTTAAGAGACAGTAGCGGTAACATTATGTACAAAATAAGTTAATATGGGGCTACGGGTTCCCAACTAGGAACACCCCCCCCTTCAGCCCAAACGGTGGCGCAGGGAAAGCAAAAATATTCTTAAAAATATTTAACCTCCACACATTAACAAGTCCAATAGCTTAAATGAAAGATAAACACCTTGTTCATCTACCCAGCATGTCAGAATTTTAAAATGTTTTACAGCGAAAACATAGCACATATTTATGTTAAACCACCACTAGGAAAACATACAATATGTAGCCACATGGCTATGCAAAATAGCACAATCACAAACGCAGGATTAAAAGAAAAATAATTCACTAACCTTTTGAAAATCTTCATCAGATGACAGTAATAGCACATGTTACAGAGTACATTTATGTTTTTTTCAATAATATGCAATTTATATCCATAAATCTCCATTTACATTGAGCCATGTTCAAAAAATGCAGCAGAAATGACCGGAGGAATTATAAATATCTCCGGCAGCTAACGCCAGATAACAGCAATAAACATCATAAACTTTGACTAAATATACATGTTCTACATATATTTAGAAAGATACTCTTCTTCTTAATGCAAACGCTGTGTTACATTTATTTTTAACGTTACAGAATTCGTTCACTATTCAATAATCTGAGACAGCGCTCAGCCATTAGCATTATTTCTCTACTATGTTGGATTCGACAAAAATACAATTTTATAACATAAATATTCCCTTACCTTTGATGGTCTTCGACAAGAATGTCATGGAAGGAGTTATACTTACCTAATATAACGTTTGGTTGCTGTTGGTGTGTCTTTGTATTAGCAAACGCTAACATCTTCAGGTGAATTACCCCAAAAAGGACTTCTGATCACGAAAATTGCGCATCAAAACTTCAAATTTACATATTATATGTCGACTAAACTGGTCAAACTAAGTGCAGAATCAAGCTTTAGGATGTTTTTAACGTACAAAACAATTGGCGATTAAATCAAACATAACGAACTCTCTTCAGCCAAGCTGGGAAAAAAAGACCCTTTTCACAGAGCGCGCACCTGAAAACTCGTGACACCTCAGTATTTTGCCCGCCAAGCAGTCAAAGCTCGTGCTATTTTCTCCGTTCCAAGTCTCATTGAAAGACGAGAGTGCGCTGAAGAAATAGAAACTGTTCCCAGATCCATAGCTGGTTGGGAAGGGTGGGGGCGATGACGTCAAAGTTGGAGCAACTTTCTTAGGAGAGAGAGAGAGTTTGGGAGAATGGCTGCCCTGTGAGTTCTGCTTTACATACAGACATAATTCGAACGGTTTTAGAAGCTTTAGAGTGTTTTCTATGCAATAATAATTATTATATGCATATATTAGCAATTTTTGACAGTTTTTTTAAAAGTTTACTTTGGGCACACAATTCATCCAAAGGGGGCAGTATTTCCCATAGCCCCATAAAAGAAGTTACAAACAAAGCAAATAAACAAGAAAAAAACACAATAGGTTGGGAACACGTAAAACATCTGCCTTCCTCTCCGGCGCCATCTTAGGTGATGCATATTAGAGTCCTGCATCAGGTACGATACCCACAGTTCCCTACGGTTGACCTGACAAAAAAAATTGCTGGCGGGTGGAATTAAATATTATTTCAACCTGCGGGTCGGCTCGCGGTTCAGAACAATTATATTGCAGGTGCGAAACTTTTTAAATCAAGATAATCGTTTTTTTACAAACCCAGGAGCTTATTGTGTTCCATTCGGTTATCGGTGAGGCAAACATATACTCAAGGCTACCAGCCATGCACACAGTGGATCAGGGAACTTTCCATTATTTATGTGGTTCTGAAACTGATGTATCATCCCCCCATGTGAGAATATGTTGCCAAATGTACTTTCCCTGGCTAGCCTAGCTCATGCAAAATGGCAAACCTCGGCCTGATGTAGGCCTAAGAAATAAAAAGAACAGTAATGAAAAATACCATCGTAGAAACAGATGCTGCGCGACTTAAAACCCTGGTTTGAATTGGAAAGATTTTGGAGTCATTGCGGACAAGGACTACAATCCAGTAGATGGATACACAGCCAGCAAAAAGTTGAAGCAGGTATTTGTTTGCGATACGCTAATTCAGTTTATTTTCAGCTAATTATTACATTAATCCAGGCTTTCGTTAATTTAGACCAGGGGTGTCAAAATCATTCCATGGAGGGCCGAGTGTCTGCCAGTTTTTGATTTTTCCTTTCATTTAAGGCCTAGAAAACCATGTGAGGGGAGTTCCTTACTGATTATGGACCTTAATTCATCAATCAGGTACAAGGTTGGAATGAAAACTTTTCAACGTGGATTTGTGTTGTCATTGTAGAAAATAAAATATTGTTCTTAATCCTTTTATCCAAATGTTGAATATACATGCAAACAAATTAATTATTGCAGGGAGGGGACTAATAGTGTACTACACTGGAGTCATTAAAGCAATTACATAAATCTATGTTATTTGTCATCTCTTAGAACAATTCTGTGTGGATGGGTCGGGTTCGGATATTGGGATATCCGGATATTGGGTGGGGCTCAGAATTGATATGGCCGGCGTGGGGTGGGTGAGGCTCCAAAAAACTGACCCATGCAGGACTCTAGTGCACATATCTGCACATAGGTGACCAAGTATGCAATTTTTAGGGAAAGGTTGGTCGGGGAGGATGGGTGGGCGTTTTCCACAACCGACTAGCAATCCAAAGATTGCAGGTTCGAGTTGCGTTGGGGACAACTGTAACATTTTGGTTAACTCTTCACCTAACCCTTTCCTAACCTTAACCTAATTCACCTAACCTGCTACGTAAATTGTCCTAACCTTTGTTAGTTCTCCTAAACCTCAACTTAAATTATTATGCCACCGGGTAAGATGTAAGATACTAAACATCCTCTAATTCACACAAGATATTGTGCGACCGCTATTCCATTCATAACATTACTTAATGTAGCGTAATATATCATACTACCAAATCCTACAAATTGCCCTGAGGCCAGGATGGTGTGTTCTGTTCTCTTTGCTAATGTAGAATGTTACCTACCTGCCCTCTCCTGTGCTGTTCTGTACTGCTCACCATGGGCTCATTGGACTCCATGGGTAATTGACTGGAGCCTGAATGACAGGGAGGCCCACCAGTGGATCAACTGGGGCTTGATAAATTGATGTTCATTTTACTTCTAATTTGTTTTAATATTGTTGTGGGAATTGGGCGGGATGGGGTTTCTATTGGAACAGTGGGTGTGCAAATATAAAAGCAAATTGAGTGCTTGTGTTCGTATAAGTGTGTGTGTGTGTGCATCAATTCCATTCTACTGTACTTCATTCCTTCCAAATCTACATGTCTAAATGCAGCATTTTTTATTTATTTAACCTTTATTTACCAAGGCAAGTCAGTTAAGAACAAATTGTTATTTACAATGACGGCTTACCAGAAGACAAAAGGCCTCCTGTGGGGACGGGGACTGGGATTAAAAATACAACAAAAATAAAATAAAATAAAAATATAGGACAAAACACACATCATGACAAGAGAGAAAACACAACACTACATAGAGAGACAACAACATAGCAAGGTAGCAACACATGACAACACAGCATGGTAGCAACACAACATGACAACACAGCAATGTCGCAACACAACATGACAACAACATGGTAAAAACACAACATGGTAGCAGCACAAAACAGTGTACAAACATTATTGGCCACAGACAACAGCACAAAAGACAAGAAGGTAGAGACAACAATACATCACGCAAAGCAGCCACAACTGTCAGTAAGAGTGTCCATGAAAGAGTCTTTGAATGAAGAGATTGAGATAAAACTGTCCAGTTTGAGTGTTTGTTGCAGCTCGTTCCAGTCGCTAGCTGCAGTGAACTGAAAAGACGAGCGAGGGCTGCAGTAGATATCTCAGATAGTGGAGAGTGAGGCCTATGCGGGTTTTATAAATAAGCATCAGCCAGTGTGTCTTGCGACAGGTATACAGAGATGACCAGTTTACAGAGGAGTATAGAGTGCAGTGATGTGTCCTATAAGGATCATCGTTGACAAATCTGATGGCTGAATGGTGTCCCTTAGAATCATAATGAGAGAGTGAGATTAATATGCTGTCTCTTGTTCTCAGTAATAGGACTCTAGTAATTAGAGCAGTGTGGCAATTGGAAAAGTTAAGAGACGCTGTTGCAGGCTGGCTGATTAAGGAGCTGAAATATGACAGTGGCCTCGAGGTGGCCCCGCGACGCCACATTAACCCTGGTTCAACATATCTAATCACCATAGAAGAAGACATCAGAGACAGTTCAGGCCATAGAGATAGATAGATGACTCTAGTGCCCCAAATCCTGTATTAACATGGACAGTGCCATTGAGGACTTTCACCATTTTGAAGCAGTCAATTGGGTGGGACTTCCTATGGGTTAAGAATGGATCACATAATCCAGGTCAACAGGAGGGATCAGCCAATGAATTATACTTGAGCAAACATTCCATAACTGCAGGTGGCAGTAAATCACCAACGATAACTTTATACCTGTTCAATCAACCCACTTCATGTGGCAGTATGCACCCTTTCAGTTTGTTTATCAACTCCTAGAAGTACTAGAAAAAGTGAACTACTTGAAAATGTAGATGGCCTCGGTGGCACTGCCCATGCTCTCACAGACGCCATAATGGGACAGATACAATGTTGTGTCCTCTATTTATCTCTATGCTTCAGGGCAACTGACGTCCTTCAACACACACTGTACAGGCCCCGTATGATTACATGGGGTAGCAATGTGCACTGTCAGCTGGTCCTATACCAGCTGGAACTCAAGGCCCTCAGTTGTGCTGCCTTGGGCTAATTAATATTTTCTGTCTTGTATGCGTCTGCAGCTAGTCCTGATGCGCGTGCTTAGCTGTGTGTGACAGTGACGCCCTTGATGCGTGGTTGGCTCTGCAGCAGTACTACAAACTCATTAGATAGCAGATGTGAGGTGTCCCAGCTATCACAGCTTCAGACAAGGTGAGAGTTAAACATCAGACTGGTGCTCACACGCTCAGGCATTATGCAGTCCACGCCTGTCGCATCGGCCCGCATATCTGACTGTAGGTAAACTGAGGCAGCATCAAGCAGTTTGGGGAAAGATAACTCTTGTAGTATGTTAAGAGTCATTCAGAGTCACCTCCACAGGAAGTTTGGTGTTTTAGGAAACTGTCCTCAGGACACAAATCCCCTGTTTCCACTAAGACTAAGAATTTATGCACCAGAACATTAACGTGAAACTGAAGCACTCCAGACCTAGAAAATGGCCAGGTACTCCACAACCAAGTTCTTGGTAGCCCAAAGACTGGGTTGAGACTAAAAGCACTGATTTTATTAATTTAGTAGGTCACAATGAACTTACAAGGATTTAAGTGTGTTACAATGTAAATAAACTTTTCAGAAATACTACTGTAAGTCAATGAGGTGTCATACCTTAAAGGATGTCCCCTAGGATATAGTTTGTCCTCCAACTGTGGTCCAAATCATATTTGGGAGTAAAACCTGATTACATCTCCCTGTGTGAAGAGACCAAATCAGATCATGTTTGTTTCTCGGAGTCTGATTAGGTCTAATTGAACTACATCTATAGTATAAACATTGCAGGAGCCCAGTCCCACTGGGACCAATAGAGAGGTTATTAAGGGAAGGCTTTATCCTCTCTATCTCTCTCCTTCTCACTCTTTCTCTTCCCATTTATTTCTCAACCTTTTTCAGCCTCTCTTCTCTCTCTCTCTCTCTCTCTCTCTCTCTCTCTCTCTCTCTCTCTCTCTCTCACTCTCTCTTTCCCTCTCTTTCTCCTTCAATTTCTCGCTCTTCCTCTCTCCATCTCATTGCATACCTGCACACACACATACGCACACACACTCATACACACACCACCCCACCCAATATGCCTGCATGCTAATCAAAGCTTGAATACCAAAATAACACCCTATCTTACATGTTATCCACACTAATTGATCATGCTAATGACCCTCTGAAATAGGTTGCCCTTATTTTCCTGCCTTAAAAGGGAAATAAACTATATCATTTATAAATTATTTATATCTGTGAGGAACCCAGCCAGTGATTTGTGATTCTGTCTCATATGGCTTAGTACTAAGGCAGATGCAGTGTAATTATTGGTACTGTGAAAACTGTTTTAGTACTACAGATGTAGGATCTTAATTTGGTTTGGCTTTTGCTGCTGAGAATTTTCCTGCACTGCAGGATATGCAAACTTGTAGTGTATTCAATTTTTCAAATTACTTCTAAAGTGTGTAATTTCCACTTTAAAATGTCAGAGTTGATTTGCCCTAACGGAAAATGTATCAACCTCTACAAAAAATGTCCATTAATTATAAGCCACATAATAATTCACATTTCCTGTTGCCACAGGATTATTTTCCTACTGTAGCAAACGGGCCCAAATTAAGATCCCACATTTGTATGTATCAATGTGTATCTACATTTTAACTACGCTGTACCTACCAAATCAAATAATATTTCATTGGTGACATACGCGTGTTTATCAGATGTTATTGCGGGTGTAGTGAAATGCTTGTAATGTAATTTGTATGTGTAAACATGGTGTAAAGAACAGTAGAGAAAGAAACCTCTATTCTATCAGAAGTCATGCTAGCATGGATTACATAGAAACCCATTCAGTTGTGAATTATGGAAATACTGAATGAATTTGGTGAACTGTGACACTGCTCTTGCTAGTATCACTGTTCTTTAAGAATGATACTAGTATCTTAAAGAACAGTGATACTAGCAAGAGCAGTGTGCGGGTTTCTCTTTTCTTTCATGTTATTCAAATGTTGTCCTGCACCTGCAACAAAGATAGCTCAGATGTACGAGTGCCTTTTGAATTTAGCTCAGTCATTGTAAAATAGTCCATTTCTAGTGGTACCTCTGGACATAATCTATGTGACAGTCTCAAATGACACCCTAGTCCCTATACAGTGCACTACTTTTGACCAGGACCCATACGGCTCTGGTCAAAAGTAGTGCACTATATAGGGAATAGGGTGTTATTTGCGACTCACCCATAGCTTGCCTCTGTTCTAATCTCCATACATTTCCTCTAACTGATCACGTCCTCCAGCTTGTTCTGTTATTGATGTCAGCCATTGACCAGAGACATTCATAAAAAGTGCTTTAGTTTCGCTCCATAAACTTCAGCTTTATTGCCATTAAGGGATGTAGGGAGAAAATTATTAGTCTGCTTTTAATAAAAGGAACTGCTTGATGCCTTAGATGGACATAAAGAAGCTCAT
This sequence comes from Oncorhynchus masou masou, assembly GCF_036934945.1. Taxonomy (NCBI): domain Eukaryota; kingdom Metazoa; phylum Chordata; class Actinopteri; order Salmoniformes; family Salmonidae; genus Oncorhynchus; species Oncorhynchus masou. Next base: position 51,040,319 of record NC_088241.1, on the reverse strand, counting down.
AGAGAACATAATCATAACTCTGTTACAGAAGGTAACACCTCTTGATTTATTCTGACATTAATGTTAATATTTTGAATATATGAACATATGGAAATATCCATATCGAATATAACATTTTTATATATTCAAGAATACAAAAAAAACTGTGTGTATTTGATCTGTGTGTGTGTGTGTGCGTGTGTGTTTATGTGTGTGTGTGTGAGAGAAAGTGTCTTCAGCATAGTGCGTGTGTGTCTACAGTGTATTGTGTGTCAGGATATTGTGAATAACATAACAATGTCTGTGTGTATGCGGCTCTATTGACACAGGCCTCCTGGGAAAGAGAGATTTTAATCTCAATGGGATCAACTGTATAAATATTAGATGAATAAAGTATTACTGTGTGTGTGTGTGACATTGTGTGTGTGTGTGTGTGACGTTTTGTGTGTATTCCTCTATCAGGAGGAATAGTCCCATCCATCTTGTCCCCTCAATAATGGGGGCTCAGGGTAGCTTATACCCGGCTTCCCGATCCGTCCTCATTTAGTTGGCATTTTGTTCCATGCCAGACACTCTTCCTCTGACGCTAGGAGAGAGAGACCCAGACTTTCTCCTCTCCTCCACTGTCTCCTACTGTCTCTCTCATCGCCCGTCTGTCGAGCCCTCTACCTCCTGTTTTTCACCTCTCTCCTCTTCTTCTCCTGGCCTGTGCACCTGATCGCCCCCGTCTCGCCCTCTACCTCCTGTTTTTCACCTCTCTCCTCTTCTTCTCCTGACCTGTGCACCTGATCGCCCCCGTCTCGCCCTCTACCTCCTGTTTTTCACCTCTCTCCTCTTCTTCTCCTGGCCTGTGCACCTGATCGCCCCCGTCTCGCCCTCTACCTCCTGTTTTTCACCTCTCTCCTCTTCTTCTCCTGACCTGTGCACCTGATCGCCCCCGTCTCGCCCTCTACCTCCTGTTTTTCACCTCTCTCCTCTTCTTCTCCTGGCCTGTGCACCTGATCGCCCCCGTCTCGCCCTCTACCTCCTGTTTTTCACCTCTCTCCTCTTCTTCTCCTGGCCTGTGCACCTGATCGCCCCCATCTCACCCTCTACCTCCTGTCTTTTCCGGTCTCCTCTCTTCCCCTCTGACTCCTCTCCATTCACTGTCTCCTCTTCCTCTCTGCACTCTGCCCCTCATCATGCCACTGCCTCTGGCTCTCTGTTTCCCCCCTCTCTTTCCCTAACTATACTCTCACCACTCATGTCTCCTTTTGGCTTTCTTCTCCTCCCTTCTCTTCTCTCCTTCTCTCCGCTCTCTTCACCTCCTCTCTTCCTCTCCTCTCCATCCCTTGCTTCTCATCTTTCACTCCACAAGGATAGTATACAAAATGATGACAAATTTATATGAAACCCAGAGGAGGAGAGGAAAAAAAGAGTCTACACATCGCAAGTCGACCGTAAGCATAAATTATGTGACATACTGCTGTGCACATTCTATAAATGTGTCCATTTCTCATCATGATATCCTCTGCGTTACTCATATGACCAGTAAACACTGTAACAGCAGACAGTGCACCATGATTGTCCCCTTGGATGCTGATGTAAGGTCAGTTTTGCAATTTGCTCCCTAATGGTTAAGTTAAGGCCTTGGAAGGGTAGCTGATTCTAGATTTGTGTCTGAGCATTACGTCTACTCCCGCTCTCCTACTCCGGCCCTAGACGCCACCGGTCTACTAACCACCAGTCCTGGCAACCCATCTTTACACACACCTGTGCCCTATCATCAGTCACACCTGGACTTAATTACTACCTTCATTACTTACCATTTATCTAACACTGTTTAGTCAGTCATCGGGTAGTATTGTTTGTGTTTCCATGTCAGACGCTTCTCTTGTTTTGTATCGTTCCATGTTGCTTATCATTATCACTAACTGCACCTGCTTCCTGACCCTGCGTCTACGTTATTTATTTTATTTTTTATTTCACCTTTATTTAACCAGGTAGGCCAGTTGAGAACAAGTTCTCATTTACAACTGCGACCTGGCCAAGATAAAGCAAAGCAGTGCGGCAAAATCAACAACACAGAGTTACACATGGAATAAACAAACGTACAGTCAATAACGCAATAGAAAAAGCTGTATATGGTGTGTGCAAAGGAAGTAAAGAGGTAAAGCAATAAACAGGCCAATAGCGGCGAAGTAATTACAATTTAGCAATTTACACTGGAGTGATAGATGTGCAGATGAGGATGTGCAAGTAGAAATACTGGCATGCAAAAGAGCAGAAAAAAACAAATATGGGGATGAGGTAGGTAGTTGGTTGGATGGGCTGTTTACAGATGGGCTGTGTACAGCTGCAGCGATTGGTAAGCTGCTCTGACAGCCGATGCTTGAAGTTTGTGAGGGAGATATAAGTCCCCAACTTCAGTGATTTTTGCACTGAATACTACCTCAACAAATGGAAGCAGCAGTTAATCAAGACATCTCCCAGATGGTCAGCGAACAGGGACATCTACTTAGTCAACATCACGACCAGCAGGCTCATTTGGGGACGGCTATGGATGAGGTCCTCTGTGTTCAGAGGATTCTCTACCACAAGTTGACCCAGTGAGCCAATACCCCAGCCCATCCAGCAGTCCGTCCTAGTCAGCGATGCCCGATTGTCCCTCCCGGACAAATATGACAGGACTCCATTGAAATGCTGAGGCTTCCTACTCCAGTGCTCCCTCTATTTCACTCATTAAATGGGAGCCCCCACCACCGAGAGGACCAAGGTTGCCACGGTTATTTCTCTGCTGACCGGGCAGGCGTTGGCGACTTCGACCATCCACCGGAGAGCAGAGAGGGGGGTGAGTGCCTACTCCAACTACGGAAGGATGGCCAGACGGCGGCGGAGTACGTGCTCATCTTTCGGACAGGGGCAGGAATGAGCCGATGCTCCACACCCTTCAGAAGAGGATTGGGCGAAGAGGTCCAGATGAAGTTAGCGTGCCGAGGCGACAACCTATCCTTGGACGCCCTCATCACAATCGGCATCTGTCTGGATAACCTGTTACAGGTGCATCAGAGCCTGAGTCAGAGCCTGAAAACATTGAAGTTATGTTATTACATACAGCCAGAAATAACTTTTGGATATTTGAGCGGCGGTAACACACCAGCATTTTGACCAGGAATAGGACTTTCCCAAATTTGATCCTTTGTTTGTACCCCCAGGGCAGTTGAACTTATCCCAGAGGCTACTCCAAGACGCTGCCGGCGGAGAAGAGGTATTTGGAGTGGACTTCTAGTCCGACTGAGGAGGCGTGCACACCATCCACCACTTCCGGGTATTTTACTCGCTAATGTTCAGTCCTTGGACAATAAAGTAGACGAGCTCAGTGCGAGGATCTCCTTCCAGAGAGACATCAGGGACTGTAACATGCATATGTTTCACAGAATCATGGTTCTCTCCGGATATCCTGTCCCCGTCCATACAGCCAGCTGGGTTCTCAGTACATTGCGCAGACAGGAATAAAGAACTCTCTGGGAAGAAGAAAGGCGGTGGTGTATGTTTCATGATTAACTACTCATGGTGTGATTGTGATATCATACAGAAACTCAAGTCCTTTGTTCACCCGACCTAGAATATCTCACAATCAAATGAGATACCTCCCAAGAATATTATCTTCAGTTATAGTCACATCCATGTATATTTCCCCTCAAGCCAATACCAAGACGGCCCTCAAGGAACTGCACTGGACTTTGTGGACCAAAGTTCTATCAACACATTGCCTGTAGTACTTGCACTACAAGAACTCTCAACCATTGTTACTCTCCCTTTCGGGATGGCTACAAGACCCTCCCCACCCTCCCTTCGGGCAAATCAGATCACGACTCCACTCCTCCCTTCCTATAGGCTGAAACTCAAACAGGAAGTATTCGACGCAAAGTATTAGGATTACAATGAGCATATTTACAAGTGTATAAGTGTTATCTCTCTTTCTTCCTCCCTCTTTTGATAAACAAGCAGTCATGTTGTAGTTAGTCCACTAGGGAACTGATTTCATTGTATTACGTTTCTAATCAATAACCTATACTGTGTGTGTGTACCCTGTGTTATCATTTAGTTAGTTAGTAAATAAACAATGAACCCAGCCCTGTGCAATTGGGTCGTGGACTTCCTGACGGTCCGACCCCAGGTAGTGAAGGTAGGAAACAACACCTCCACTACGCTGATCCTCAACACAGGGGCCCGACAAGGGTACATGCTCAGCCCCCTCCTGTACTCCCTGTTCACCCATGACTGCGTGGCCATGCACGCCTCCAACTCAATCATCAAGTTTGCAGACGACACAGTAGTAGGTCAGATTACCAACAATGACGAGACGGCCTACAGGGAGGAGGTGATGTCCCTGGCGGAGTGGTGCCAGTAAAATAACCTCTCCCTCAACGTCAACAAAAAGAAGGAGCTGATCGTAGACTTCAGAAGACAACAGAGAGAGCACGCCCCTATTCACATTGATGGGACTGCAAGTTCCTCTGCATACACATCACTCACCATCTGAAATGGTCCACCCACACACACAGTGGGGTGAAGAAGGCGCAACAGCACCTCTTCACCCTCAGGAGACTGAAGAAATTTGGCTTGGCCCCTACAACTTTTACAGATGTACAATTGAGAGCATTCTATCAGGCTGTATCATTGCCTGATACAGCAACTGCCCTGCCCTGCCCGCAACCGCAGGGCTCTCCAGAGGGTGGTGTGGTCTGCCCAACGCATCACCAGGGGCACACTGCCTGCCCTCAAGGACACCTACAGCACCCGATGTCACAGGAAGGCCAAAAAGATCATCAAGGACATCAAACACCTGAGCCACAGCCTGTTCACCCCGCTATCACCCAGAAGGCGAGATCAGTAAGGGTGCATCAAACCCTAGAGGTCGCGGGGCCCTAAGTAGTCGCTTATGTCGCTTATGCCTGGGGCCGGTCCTGGTGACGGCAAGCAGAGACAAACAATCTGATCTGAACCAGAATTATTTTCAACCCCCCTGGACCTACCCGACCCCAAAACACAGTTAGTCAATGTAGGAGGACAGAGAGAGAGAAAAAGAGAAAATGAGAGCGAGAGAGGAAGGCTTCAGAGCATCAATCTAATGAACTCACAGGACCCCTGGCTGGTTTTCAGAGGTGTTTACTTGTCTAAAACCCCAGAATAATCTGTCTCTCTCAGTCTCTCTCCTTCCTCTTCTCTCCCCTCAGTCTGAACAAGATTTCACTTCCTGCTGTTGCTTAGCACACCTATGTTAGACCTCCCACCTCTGTCAGCACAGTGTACGGGCACCACAAACACACACATATACCCACACCAATATTTCTTCCATATACAGTACATGTATAAATGCCCATCGTAGGTCTGTGAATAGACTAGTTGAGTCAGCACTAAATGGTTTCTTACATCTGTTTGAGGCCACCACTCTTGCTGAACATTGCAGGAGTGCTGTGTGTGTGTGTAATGTGCGTACCTTTATTTTATTTATTTATTTAAACTAGGTAAGTCAGTTAAGAACAAATTCTTATTTTCAATGACGGCCTAGGAACAGTGGGTTAACTGCCTTGTTCAGGGGCAGAACGACAGATTTGTACCTTGTCAGCTCGGGGATTCGATCTTGCAACCTTTCAGTTACTAGTCCAACGCTCTAACCACTAGGCTACGCTGCTGCGTGTGTGCGCGAGTGGGTGTGTGTACATATGCGTCATTGGTGCCTGTATACCCTGTAGTTAGAGCTGTCTACCCTGTAGTTAGATCTAACCCTGGTTTGAGACACAGCAGGTATAAAATCTCATCTCGCTGAGGGTTTTCTGTCTCTGTTCAGTGAGGTATCAGATTCTACTGCCTTGCACATCTCTGAGACCAGCAGGAAACACACACAGTGAACAACCCACACGTCTGATGGAGAAAGAACATAATCATTGAAGGATGTACAAATATTTGATTCAGTGAACAAGAAATGACTAACTTCAGACTATCAAGATTTATTTTTCCTGTGAGGAAGAACACATTACTCCTACCCAGAGCCGTGTATACAACCTGGCAACATATTCTCAGCAACATTTAAAAATATATATGTTTGGTGCTTACATGTTGGGCAGTTTGCTGCTAATCAATTAACCCCAAATTATTAACATACAGTATGAACTTCATTCATCCTTTCTCTGCCATTTGTAAAACCCTGAATCCCCAAACCCATGAATAAAGACATATTATGAGTAATCACAAAGGGCTGACTATTTAACATCTTTAAGCATTAATCTGTCTCAGTTTGCCCTCTGATGAAGAGTCCTTAAAGGTGTGGTGAAGGTTGAAGCGCAGGGTGAGATAGGACAACCCTTATCTTAATTACCCCCATCACTCACACCCTCCTCTATCTGAGCCCTCTCTCCACACCAGGACATTAACCACTAATAAAATAATAGGAGGAGGAGTTTCCCCTTGCAAAGCAGGACAAACTGATTTCTATACGCCGTTGTGAGAAATGTAGCTTCATAGCTGATATGTGTTGGGAGTTTGGTTTAAGTTTTTGGAGGTGAAAGGCACCATTTGTAATGGCTGTGTGGAGGGGCATGTTGACAAACTATCACCCGTTGTCGAGGGGTAATAACACTCATTTGGGAAGGTTAGCGATTCTGCATTTGACCTTTGTATTAATCTGGCAGTTTGAACACAGCAGACGGAGGTTTTATGTTACACTTGCCTGCCAGTAGTTTTAATGCAGGCAGATTGGGATCATTTGTCACAGATGATGTTTGGATCATCACGGGGTTACAGGGGTTATCAGTGAGCGGGAAATAGAAGGGTAACACGCAGAATGTTGAAACATAAACATTACGGATTTAACTTTAAAGAAAACAATGACAGTCACATATCCCCTTCTTTGGCATTAGCCTGGATACCAGTGTGTTTCTGCTTTAGTTTTATTCGACTCCTTTGTTGTTGTCATACCAAACAACAAGTACAACCAATATCTGGTATAAATGCTCTGGAAAACAACAGGAACAAGCCTTGATAGACAAGAATGAGAGCTTACGGGAGAATGAATGGTGTGTTATTGAATCCTACTCTACTGTATATTTGACCAACATTACAGTAATTAATGGATCCCATACATAATTATAACAGGGTAATTCATAAGACTGCGTAATTCTGTAATTTTCTCATTACCAAATTGCACATGTTATCCAATCAGATGCACCAGAGGTTGGGGGCGTTTTAGAAAATGAACAAAACCTGTACTTACTTAGAACTTTTCACAATCACTTAAATGGGACATTAATAGTGCTGCGTTCAGTCCTACCAAGTGCAATGATTACTTTTCTGTAGTGTAATGATTGCCGAGTTAAACAGATTCCCCATCGTTATGATAGTCTCTGTCTCCATCTTTCTCATCTTTAAGGTAATCCATTTTCTTATGGGCACCAATCCCTGTAGTGTTTAAGTGCCCACTTTGAGTGCTGCCATTAATCACCCAGACAAACCATGACTCAGAGAGGACTATTCTCTATGGCGCATACTGAAAATACTGCTTCTAAAACTACAAATACCTTTCTTCATATTTCTAAATGGAAGCTTTAATATCTGCATAATAGACCGTTAAACAAGTATGTGTTCCGTGTCCAGTTGAAGTCGAATTTTACATACACCTCAGCCAAATACATTTAAACTCAGTATTTCACAATTCCTGACATTTAATCCAAGTAAAAATGATGTGTCTTAGGTCAGTTAGGATCACCACTTTATTTTAAGAATGTGAAATGTCAGAATAATAGAAGAGATAATGATTTCAGCATTTCTTTATTTCATCACATTCCCAGTGGGTCTGTCACGTTCGTCGTAACGAGGAGACCAAGGCGAAGCGTGTGATGAATACATCTTCTTTTAATAAATGAAGAAAACTTAACAAACTATACAAAACGAACGTGAAGCTAATACAATGAGTGCTGACATGCAACTACTCATAGACAATAACCCACAGATAAACCAAGGAATATGGCTACCTAAAAATGGTTCCCAATCAGAGACAACGATAAACAGCTGCCTCTGATTGAGAACCAAACCAGGTAACCATAGACATATAAACACCTAGACTGGGCCCCATAAACATACAAAAACCCTAGACAGGTTAAAACATACAGTGGGGCAAAAAAGTATTTAGTCAGCCACCAATTGTGCAAGTTCTCCCACTTAAAAAGATGAGAGAGGCCTGTAATTTTCATCATAGGTACACTTGGTACACTATGACAGACAAATGAAGAAAAATAAATCCAGAAAATCACATTGTAGGATTTTTAATGAATTTATTTGCAAATTATGGTGGAAAATAAGTATTTGGTCAATACCAAAAGTTTATCTCAATACTTTGTTATATATCCTTTGTTGGCAATGACAGAGGTCAGACGTTTTCTGTAAGACTTCACAAGGTTTTCACACACTGTTGCTGGTATTTTGGCCCATTTCTCCATGCAGATCTCCTCTAGAGAAGTGATGTTTTGGGGCTGTTGCTGGGCAACACGGAGTTTCAACTCCCTCCAAAGATTTTCTATGGGGTTGAGATCTGCAAGACTGGCTAGGCCACTCCAGGACCTTGAAATGCTTCTTACGAAGCCACTCCTTCTTTGCCCGGGCGGTGTGTTTGGGATCATTGTCATGCTGAAAGACCCAGCCACGTTTCATCTTCAATGCCCTTGCTGATGGAAGGAGGTTTTCACTCAAAATCTCACGATACATGGCCCCATTCATTATTTCCTTTACACGGATCAGTCGTCCTGTTCCCGTTGCAGAAAAACAGCCCCAAAGCATGATGTTTCCACCCCCATGCTTCACAGTAGGTATGGTGTTCTTTGGATGCAACTCAGCATTCTTTGTCCTCCAAACACGACGAGTTGAGTTTTTACCAAAAAGTTATATTTTGGTTTCATCTGACCATATGACATTCTCCCAATCTTCTTCTGGATCATCCAAATGCTCTCTAGCTAACTTCAGACGGGCCTGGACATGTACTGGCTTAAGCAGGGGGACACGTCTGGCACTGCAGGATTTGAGTCCCTGGCGGCGTAGTGTGTTACTGATGGTAGGCTTTGTTACTTTGGTCCGAGCTCTCTGCAGGTCATTCACTAGGTCCCCCCGTGTGGTTCTGGGATTTTTGCTCACCGCTCTTGTGATCATTTTGACCCCACGGGGTGAGATCTTGCGTGGCGCCCCAGATCGAGGGAGATTATCAGTGGTCTTGTATGTCTTCCATTTCCTAATAATTGCTCCCACCGTTGATTTCTTCAAACCAAGCTGCTTACCTATTGCAGATTCAGTCTTCCCAGCCTGGTGCAGGTCTACAATTTTGTTTCTGGTGTCATTTGACAGCTCTTTGTTCTTGGCCATAGTGGAGTTTGGAGTGTGACTGTTTGAGGTTGTGGACAGGTGTCTATTATATGGATAACAAGTTCAAACAGGTGCCATTAATACAGGTAACGAGTGGAGGACAGAGGAGCCTCTTAAAGAAGAAGTTACAGGTCTGTGAGAGCCAGAAATCTTGCTTGTTTGTAGGTGACCAAATACATATTTTCCACCATAATTTTCAAATAAATTAATTCAAAATCCTACAATGTGATTTTCTGGATTTTTTTATCATTTTATCTGTCATAGTTGAAGTGGAACTATGATGAAAATTACAGGCCTCTCTCATCTTTTTAAGTGGGAGAACTTGCACAAGTGGTGGCTGACTGCTTACCTATTGCAGATTTAATCTTCCCAGCCTGGTGCAGGTCTACAATTTTGTTTCTGGTGTCATTTGACAGCGGTCTCTCCTAGGTAAACATGCGGTCTCTCCTTCACTGCAGCCGAGGTGAGTAAAACATTTAAACGTGTTAACCCTCGCAAGGCTGCAGGCCCAGACGGCATCCCCAGCCGCGCCCTCAGAGCATGCGCAGACCAGCTGGCTGGTGTGTTTACGGACATATTCAATCAATCCCTATACCAGTCTGTTGTTCCCACATGCTTCAAGAGGGCCACCATTGTTCCTGTTCCCAAGAAAGCTAAGGTAACTGAGCTAAACGACTACCGCCCCGTAGCACTCACTTCCGTCATCATGAAGTGCTTTGAGAGACTAGTCAAGGACCATATCACCTCCACCCTACCTGACACCCTAGACCCACTCCAATTTGCTTACCGCCCAAATAGGTCCACAGACGATGCAATCTCAACCACACTGCACACTGCCCTAACTCATCTGGACAAGAGGAATACCTATGTGAGAATGCTGTTCATCGACTACAGCTCGGCATTCAACACCATAGTACCCTCCAAGCTCGTCATCAAGCTCGAGACCCTGGGTCTGTGCAACTGGGTACTGGACTTCCTGACGGGCCGCCCCCAGGTGGTGAGGGTAGGTAACAACATCTCCTCCCCGCTGATCCTCAACACTGGGGCCCCACAAGGGTGCGTTCTGAGCCCTTTCCTGTACTCCCTGTTCACCCACGACTGCGTGGCCACGCACGCCTCCAACTCAATCATCAAGTTTGCGGACGACACAACAGTGGTAGGCTTGATTACCAACAACGACGAGACGGCCTACAGGGAGGAGGTGAAGGCCCTCGGAGTGTGGTGTCAGGAAAATAACCTCACACTCAACGTCAACAAAACTAAGGAGATGATTGTGGACTTCAGGAAACAGCAGAGGGAACACCCCCCTATCCACATCGATGGAACAGTAGTGGAGAGAGTAGCAAGTTTTAAGTTCCTCGGCATACACATCACAGACAAACTGAATTGGTCCACTCACACAGACAGCATCGTGAAGAAGGCGCAGCAGCGCCTCTTCAACCTCAGGAGGCTGAAGAAATTCGGCTTGTCACCAAAAGCACTCACAAACTTCTACAGATGCACAATCGAGAGCATCCTGGCAGGCTGTATCACCGCCTGGTATGGCAACTGCTCCGCCCTCAACCGTAAGGCTCTCCAGAGGGTAGTGAGGTCTGCACAACACATCACCAGGGGCAAACTACCTGCCCTCCAGGACACCTACACCACCCGATGTTACAGGAAGGCCATAAAGATCATCAAGGACATCAACCACCCGAGCCACTGCCTGTTCACCCCGCTATCATCCAGAAGGCGAGGTCAGTACAGGAGCATCAAAGATGGGACCGAGAGACTGAAAAACAGCTTCTATCTCAAGGCCATCAGACTGTTAAACAGCCACCACTAACATTGAGTGGCTGCTGCCAACACTCTGACACTGACTCAACTCCAGCCACTTTAATAATGGGAATTGATGGGAAATGATGTAAATATATCACTAGCCACTTTAAACAATGCTACCTTATATAATGTTACTTACCCTACATTATTCATCTCATATGCATACGTATATACTGTACTCTATATAATCGACTGCATCCTTATGTAATACATGTATCACTAGCCACTTTAACTATGCCACTTTGTTTATCTCATATGTATATACTGTACACGATACCATCTACTGTATCTTGCCTATGCTGCTCTGTACCATCACTCATTCATATATCCTTATGTACATATTCTTTATCCCCTTACACTGTGTATAAGACAGTAGTTTAGGAATTGTTAGTTAGATTACTTGTTGGTTATTACTGCATGGTCGGAACTAGAAGCACAAGCATTTCGCTACACTCGCATTAACATCTGCTAACCATGTGTATGTGACAAATAAAATTTGATTTGATTTGATTTTGACTAAATACTTTTTTGCCCCACTGTATATCACCCTCGTCACAACCTGACCTAACCAAAATAATAAAGAAAACAAAGATAACTAAGGTCAGGGCGTCACAGGGTCAGAAGTTTACATACACTCAATTAGTATTTGGACTCAAATGTTTCGGGTAGCCTTCCACAAGCTTCCCATAATAAGTTGGGTGGATTTTGGCCCATTACTCCTGACAGAGCTGATGTAACTGAGTCAGGTTTGTAGGCCTCCTTGTGCGCACACGCTTTTTCAGTACTGCACACAAATATTCTATGGGATTGAGGTCAGGGCTTTGTGATGGCCACTCCAATACATTGACTTTGGAAGTATGCTTGGGGTCATTGTCCATTTGGAAGACCCATTTGAGACCAAGCTTTAACTTCCTGACTGATGTCTTGAGATGTTGCTTCACTAAATCCATGTCATTTTCCATTCTCATGATGCCATCTATGTTGTGAAGTACACCAGTCCCTCCTGCAGCAAAGCACCCCCACAACATGATGCTGCCATCCCCACAACATGATGCTGCCATTCCCATGCTTCAAGGTTGGGATGCTGTTCTTCACCTTGCAAGCTTCCCCCTTTTTCCTCCAAACATAACGATGGTTATTATGGCCCAACAGTTCTATTTGTGTTTCATCAGACCAGAGGACATTTCTCCAAAAAGTATGATCTTTGTCTCCATGTGCAGTTGCAAACCGTAATCTGGCTCTTTTATGGCGGTTTTGGAGCAGTGGCTTCTTCCTTGCTGAGCAGCCTTTCAGGTTATGTCGATAAAAGACTTGTTTTACTGTGGATAAAGATACTTTTCCGTTTCCTCCAGCATCTTCACAAGGTCCTTTGCTGTTGTTCTGGGATTGATTTGCACTTTTTGCACCAAAGTACATTCATCTCTAGGAGACAGAACGCGTCTCCTTCCTGAGCGGTATGATGGCTGCATGGTCCCATGGTGTTTATATTTGCATACTGTTGTTTGTACAGATGAACGTGGTACCTTCAGGCATTTGGAAATTTCTCCCAAGGATTAACCAGACTTGTGGAGGTCTAAGCTGGTCTTAGCTGATTTCTTTTGATTTTTCCATGATGTCAAGCAAAGATTCACTAAGTTTGAAGGTAGGCCTTGAAATACATCCACAGGTACACCTCCAATTGATTCAAATGATATCAATTAGCCTATCAGAAGCTTCTAAAGCCATGACGTCATTTTCTGGAATTTTCCAAGCTTTTTAAAGGCACAGTCAACTTAGTGTATGTAAACTTCTGACCCACTGGAATTGTGATACAGTGAATTATAAGTAATCTGTCTGTAAACAATTGTTGGAAAAATGACTTGTGTCAGGCACAAAGTAGATGTCCTAACCAACTTGCCGGATCTATAGTTTGTTAACAATACATTTGTGGAGTGGTTGAAAAATGAGTTTTAATGACTCCAGCCTAAGTGTATGTAAACTTCCGACTTCAACTGTATATGTTTCACTCACACACACAGCAACACGCACACATGTACGCACGCATATAGATACACACACACGCACACAGCTTCACAGTGTATTGCGACATTGTTTTGTATCCATTATGATGGTGGGTTCATGTAGACTGTAAGTGAGAAACAACCTTTCACCATTAAATAAGACTGACTGAGCACGTGCCATGGGTGGTTCTTTGTTCCATTTAACATGACTTCACCTGTAGGGCTGAAACCAGAACTCACCTGGAATCACAGATGATGTCATCTCATTCTAGAACTTTACAGAACCTCTCACACACAGAGGAAAATAGGACCAAAGAAAACTGCAACATTTTTTAAATAGGTGTTCAGACCCTTTGCTATGAGACTCGAAATTGAGCTGAGGTGCACCCTGTTTCCATTGATCCTCCTTCAGATGTTTCTACAACTTGACTGGAGTCTACCTGTGATAAATTAAATTGATTGGACATGATTTGGAAAGGCACACACCTGTCTATATTAGGTCCCACAGTTGACAGTGCATGTCAGAGCGAAAACCAAGATTGTGTCAAAGCACAGATCTGGCGAAGGGTACCAAAAAATGTCTGCAGCATTGAAGGTCCCCAAGAACACAGTGGCCTCCATCATTCTTAAATCAACAATGTTTGGAGCTGAAGCTGGCCTAGAGCTGGCCGCCCGGCCAAACTGAGCAATCGGGGGAGAAGGGCATTGGTCAAGGAGGTGAGCAAGAACCCAATGGTCACTCTGACAGAGCTCCAGAGGTCCTCTGTGGAGATGGGAGAATCTTCCAGAAGGACAACCATCTCTGCAGCACTCTACCAATCAGGCCTTTATGGTAGAGTGACTCGAAGGAAGTAAAGGCCTGCATGGAGTTTGCCAAACGACACCTAAATGAAACCTGGCACCATCCCTACAGAGGTTTTGCCTGTCTACCCAGACTCTTCCTCCGGCCAAACGGGTCGGGATTTGTTTAACAAACTCTGCCATCGTAGTAGTCTGCAGAAACATTGCTAGCCAAACACACCCGCATATAATATAATTTTATTCTCTCTCGCACTTTTCTCTCTATGCATATTCTGACCTTGAACTTAGTCATGGGGACAAGCCAGTGTCAGCAAGGTACCCTGCAAGCCAGTGTATTCTGACCTTGACTTAATTCCCTAATAATTCTACAACCTTTATCAGGCTAATATTTTGAATATCCTGTTCTCTCGATGTAGTCCAGTGAGTTTGCCAACAAAATTCAAATGATAGGTAAACTGTTTATAAATGGATGGCTAAAGATAAATGTACTGAAAATCCTACTGAATAAAAACTCCACAAGAAAATCTGTTGGCCAGCAAGTGGGAGGGTTTTCAGTGGTTGAATTAAATTTATTCAGAGCACGCCCAGGAGCAAAGCCCAAGCAGCAAAGCCCATTACGCTACTGCATAAGGTGAGTCTGAGTGGTCCAAACACACCAAGAAAGTAGTGAAGAGGGCACAACAACGCCTTTTCCCCCTCAGGAGACTGAAGAGATGCCAGGGCAAGGGTAAGGTGCAACAGATAATGTTACAGGGAGACTCTCGGTCTGCCAGGTTGGACGTTAAGAATATGGCAAACGCCCCCTTCAAAGGTAGGCAACGTATCGATCCCTGCCTGGACGAGAGGGTGCGCCTCTCTACAGCAAATGAACTAAACAATTTCTTCACCCTCTTTGAAACAGTTGTCTCCCCCGCTCCCCTGGCCTGTCTGGAGGAGGATGTCATGGCAACCAAGAGCATGCTTGTCATCGATGAGGAAGTCGTACAAAGAGTATTCGAAAGCACTGGAGCACGAAAGAGACCGGGGCCTGATAACATGTGTCTTGAAACACTGTTCCACCCAGGTGTCTTTTGCTCTCTCTTTCAGCGGTCTCTGGATACATTGGAAATTCCATCTCTATGGAAAATAATCTACTGTTGTACCTGTCCCAAAAACCTCTTATCCATCTGTATCAAATTATTACAGACCTGTCGCTCTTACCTCTCTCTTGATGAAATCTCTTGAAAAGATCATCAAGGCATACATAATCAACACCACCAGACACCTTCCTGACCCCCTCCAATTTGCATACCGGTCAGAGAGAGGGACAGATGATGCCATCCTTTCGCTCTTACATCTGGTGTACATGCATTTGGAGGGCAGTGAAACCCATGTGTGTATCATGTTTGCAGATTTCTCCTCTGCATTTAACACAATCAATCCGTTGGTCCTCGCGGACAGACTGAGAGGAGACTTCAGACTTGATGCCATGCTTATCACATGGATCACCAACTTCCTAACTGATAGGTCTCAGCAGGTACGAGTTGGCAACACAGCCTCTGAGGTGCACACAACTTCAGTTGGAACGCCACAGGGCAGTGTTCTTTCACCAGTACTATACATACTGTATACTTTCGTATTTGTATTTATTATGGATCCCCATTCTCTTTTATAAATCATTCAATGACATCATTCTGTCCTACTGCTTGACCTGTTGGTTTGGGATTATCAAGGTTGCAGGAAAATAGGTTGGGCAAGATAGTCAGGACTTGTGGACAAAATTAATCTCTCTACCTGAGCAGATAACTCCTTAAGGAGAATAAAATAGCGGTTTACTCTTCCCATCCACTCCACCATGAATTCCAGCTCCTTCCCTCTGGACGTAGGTACAGACAACCTAAGGTTGAAAAAAAAATAGGACCAAGTACTCTTTTATTCCGAATGTAATTCTGCAACTTAACAAAATGTTGGACTAATTGCACTTAGCAATGGGACTATGAAACTGCACTTACCCTGCCTATTTGCTTGTAAATATCCTTTGCTATTTATTTTACATTTTTAGATGTGATATGTTTTATGACTGCTGCTAGATGAATTGCCTCTTTGAGGACATTAAAGTTTTCCTGAATCTGAACTGTTGTGAGCCATATCTCCCTGCTCTGACACAGAGAGGGAAAGGGGAATATGAATGAGGGGAATAGGCCCAGTGCAGCTGGTGAAGATGAATAGAATCAGAACCTTTTTGTGGGGAATCTGGCACAGAGAGGAGAAAGGGAGAGGGAGAGGATGAGAGGGAGAGAGGGAGACTTGAAAGTAAGGTAGATGATAGAGGTCTTCCTATAAAGGTAAAAATTCTGGCAAGGGAGGAGAGAGGGTAGAAGTGAGGATAGAAGAGAAAGAAAGGAGTGATAGTGAGGGTGAGTAAGTTAGATAGAGGACTCCCGTTGAAGGTCACAGAAACCTGGACCCCAGTGGCATCAGCCATCCTGGCAAGTCACATCAGTAGCAGCTTTCAACGAGTTGAATGAGCTGGGTTTCTAAGGGGAGTGTTGTTGTACCTGATAAGGTTAATACATTTTTTAACTGGGGGGTGTTACGGAGGAAATTGCACCCCCTCTGCATCCTGTGCCTTCCTGCAGCTGTACTCTGGAACTGTGGAGGCACCTGGAGGACCAGATGTCTTGGGTTGACATCTATGGTGGCATCTATCCTATCCTCCAACTGGCATGGATTTCTATGGTAATATCTGTCAATCCTATCTTCCAGTTGGCAATGTGTATCCTCGGATTGGCAAAGATTTCCATGGTGCTGATCAATCCCCCAGCTGGCGTAGAACATCTATGGTGACATCTATTCCCAGTTGACAGAGAGAACCCGTTAAGATCCAGCCAGGGCCCTGTCTATCTCCCTACCCAGATCTCCCTTAGCTCTGCTGGCAGACCAGACACTTTTTGTTGCTCCCCATTGAACAGAGAGGAAGTGGGAGGAGGGAGTTGTCGCTGGGGATAGAGGGCTTTCTATGAAGGTCACAGGAAACTGGACCACAGTCATATCCACCATCTTGGTAAGGGACATTGGTAACAGCTGTCAGTGGGGTGAAGTTGGAGTTGGACAAGCTCTCTCTCATCACCCCTCCTCTCCCTCTCTCTTTCACCCTCTTCTCTCTACCTTTTACCCTCTTTCCAGAGAGACTCAAACAGCTGTAGCTTGAGTGAACCCAGGAGATATTGTCGAGAGACTGGCATACAGCCTATCTTCGGGGGGATGGTAGACAGACAGGCAGTGGTTGAAAAAGTACCCAATTATCCTACTTGAGTAAAAAAATCAAGATACCTTAATAGAATATTACTCAAGTAAAAGTGAAGGTCACCCAGTAAAATACTACTTGAGTAAAATTCTAAAAGTATTTGGTTTTAAATATACTTAAGTATCAAAAGTAAATGTAATTGCTAAAATATACTGAAGTATCAAAAGCAAAAGTATAATAATTTCAAATTCCTTATATAAAGAACCAGACGGCATCATGTTCTTGTTTTTTTTTATTTACGGAGTGCCAGGAGCACACTCCAACACTCAGACATCATTACAAATAAAGCATGTGTTTTTAGTGAATCCGCCAGATCAGAGGCAGTAGGTATGACCAGGGATGTTATCTTGATAAGTGTGTGAATTGGACCATTTTCCTGTCCTGTTAAGCATTCAAAAAGTAACAAGTACTTTTGGGTATCAGGGAAAATGTATGGAGTAAAAAGTACATTATTTTCTTTAGGAATGTAGTGAAGTAAAAGTAAAAGTTTTCAAAAATATAAATAGTAAAGTAAAGTCCAGATACCCCAAAAAACTATTTAAGTAGTACTTTAAAGTATTTTTACTTAAGTATTTTACACCACTGTAGACGGGTTGGTTGTTTAGTAACAAAACCAATGTCTGTGCAACTATGGGGCAAAACAGACAGGGTTGGCTTAGATTGTTGATAACATGTAAACTGTATTTCTTCTCCAATGTTTATTGAAAACATATATGAAGTGGCACAATTTACAATTTTCTCTCAAATACATTGTTACAGTTGTTGATTAGCTAACTAGCTAGCAACATTTAGCCATATTAGAATGATGTCCCAGTCAAAACAACTCAAAACCAAACATGGTATCAAGAACAAGATCAAATGAGCTGAAACTAGCCACTTACGAATAACCACATGGTAGCTTCTTATCATTGTTGCTAGCTATCTGACCATCCAGAATCACAACAACACCCATTTGAAGAGCACACATCATTTTTTGTGACGTTGTCAGCTAACCCCTTTATGGAAACAGGCAACAGTATCCACACAGTAACAGAAGCAAAACAGTAGGACTATTTCATTGCATAACCTAGCCCTCATCTGTATTCAGCACGATCATAGTTTGATAGAGTCCTAAAATCAAGTGTTTTGTCAACCCCCTCACCCTCCTACACTCACATGAATTTCTAGGTGAATTAGTAGGGTCTAACATTGGCACTGTGTCACAGTGATAGCAGCTATAGATAAGCTGTGCAATTTAGGAAGAGTACCCACTTCACATGAATAAATATTCATGGATATCCTCAGCGGGGTGAAGCACAGTCTAATGTTGCTATGCCCACTGTGTCTGTTTCAGATGCAAAAGCACATCCCTCTAATACGACTCTAATTCTGTCACGTATGACCCTTTGACTTCTCAGGCTGTCTGCATGCTGAACTGCTAATGTGGCTGTATGTATAATGAGATAACATGTTTCAAAAAAAATATAAGTAAGGTGTGTGTGTGTGTGTGTGTGTGTGTGTGTGTGTGTGTGTGTGTGTGTGTGTGTGTGTGTGTGTGTGTGTGTGTGTGTGTGTGTGTGTGTGTGTGTGTGTGTGTGTGTGTGTGTGTGTGTGTGTGTGAGAGAGAGAGAGAAAGAGAAGAGGGCTCTTGCAGGGAGAAGAGGGCTCTTGCAGACTCTGGTGGACATGTGGCTGACATGTGGTCTGGATTTCTGGGATGCAGACAGTCTGGTGTGTGTGTGATGTGTGGGTGTGGGTGTGGGTGTTTACTCTAGAGTGAGACTGTCCTGTTTTCTCTCCAGGTTGAATGATGTGGGCATCACCAGACTCGGACCCGCATGGTTACACTTACTCTTACCCGGCTCTGAGACTCCATCTGATCTGCAACAAAACAACAGCCTGTCTTTTCCCCACTCAAATACAGCTTCAAAAGGCTCCTACATTTGCTCTCCAATTTGACAGGTCAACTATTGCAACATTAATTATTATTTATTTAACTAGGCAAGTCAGTTACGAACAAATTCTTATTTACAATGATAACCTACCGGGGAACAGTGGGTTAACTGCCTTGTTCAGGGGTAGAACAACAGATTTTTACCTTGTCAGATCAGGGAATCAATCCAGCAACCTTTTGGTTACTGCCCAACGCTCTAACCACTAGGCTACCTGCCGCCCCAATTAGAACCAACCCTTTTGTTGCTACGGAACTTTGAAGTGAAACATTCTTATTGGTCCTGTTAGAATGAATGGGCGGGTGGAAAGGAAAGATCTGAGTGTCTGAGGAGGTGTTCCGGACTGTTCTGATGTAAATGTGAATGAGAGAGAAGAACTCCCAAGGGAGGAGTAGGGCTTAATGGAACATCCACGCTCTGTCAGTCTGTGACAGGAACAATGTCACTCACTTGCCCTGTTTGTCACTCACCGGCCTCTGTAGACACACTAATTGGCAGATTACAGAGTGTAACATGACACAGCGGCAGGCATGTGCGCACACGCACACACACTTCTCTGTGGCAGACAATAATACATTCTAAAAGTGCTAAACTGGCTGAATGAGACGTAAGGGATACAGGCGAACGGTGTGTAATCCATCTAACAGAGTACCTACCGTCTCGTGTATTTAGTGTTGCTGAGAAAGTTGAGATAGAGACAGACATAGAAGAGTATGGTGTTTATTGGTATCCTCTTTTGCATGGTCTGATGTATGTAGTAAGGCACAATATGAGGCAGAGACTTGTGTGAACTTCTCTCTGAGTGAGACATAGCCAAATGTCAGTGTGGGTAAGTCATCCATTGTCCCAAGGGCTAATGTCAGTGGCTGAGAGGGGGAATGCCACATGTGTCTGAATGACTAAGTACAACATAGATCATACCGTCCAAGAGCCAAGGGAGAAGGCAGGCTATTGTGAGAAATGGAATTGCTGAGGAAAGCTCCAACAGTGTTCTTGTACCTGTAGATCTGTGTTTGTGCGTGTTTGTATGTTTCTGCATCAAGTAATAACACTGATCAAGGTTGATGTAGGGGGCAAATAGCCATAGCTAATTACAACATGCACTCAGCAGCCCACCAGTGTATTTGAGAGAGTGGGTGTAGCTCTGCAGTTTCATGTGAAGCAAGGATGTCTATACAACACACACACACACACACACACACACACACACACACACACACACACACACACACACACACACACACACACACACACACACACACACACACACACACACACACACACACACAGCAATCCTCCAGACACCTGAAAAGTGCAGCCAGAGTTCTGTAGGGCCCCCAGGTCCCCAGCTCCATCTCTCTCTGAGGTAAAGTGGAGTCAAGGTAAACTGAGATTGATTCTCCTGGGCCAGAATCCTTCCATTCTGGCCGGATCAGCACTCTCACCCTTTTGGGCCCACTGACGGTGATGATTAATAACACACTCACACACCGACCTGCACGCACACACGCGCGCACATGCACACACACTCCATTACCCTTTGCACACAGATGGCCCGTCAGGTTGAAGGTTGATGGAGAATAACACTGCTGCGCTTCGCTACGTCATATAGATCCATTAGACCTAACCACCCCCTCTCTGCATCTGTATCCTTCATGTATCCTTCCATTGCTACTGATGCCATTCATCACTATGGACTTGTTAACAGACTCTTGTAAAGGCTAAAAGAGTCTGTTACCGTGGTCTTGAGTGATTCACGTAGCTCTCCCAACAGTAAGTATTTTTCTTTGATGTTAGAGTGTGTTTCTGTTAGTTAGTGTAGACTATGACAACCCTGAAGTGTACCAAGCGGTTTTTAATTTATGCACAATAAAACAGGCAAACATATAAAAAAAATAGTTAGTTACAATTGAAAACATTGAAGAAACCAACATACTGAATATTTCACTCAGTTATAGATGTACATCATCTTTAAACAAAACAGAGATATTACACCTTGAAAAGTACCACTTCGGGTTCTGGAGAAGGATGTTTGTGAAGCACTATCTCCATGTCCGTTACTATAACCCCAGACAGAATAAATTCATTAAGCCACACAGCCAAATCAACAATTGTGAACAAACAGTTTCAAAATTATGAATTCCAAAATTATAAAAACTATACAAAGTAGGGGAGACCAGTGGCAACTGTAACACCTTGAATTTCTCCACACAGAAATCAGAGAGAATGATTCAAAATCCCTCAGCACATGTCCATTTAGGTTCTCTCCCTGCTTGAAAAGCCAAATATCTCACTATTTTCACACTTTATTGGCAAATGTTTGTTTAGGGGTGAAAGTATTTGTTTTCCAGCAGCTGTATTTTTCTTATACTGTCCTGAGCATTAATGTCCAAGAATTCAAACTAGCATTATTTGCATTACTATATGTTGGCTCACCATTGACATGATTGACATGTGTCACTATTGTTTTCTTTTGTTAGGCACATGAGGTTTTGTCATGGCTGCTAGGGTTTGGGGTAATTGCAATGCAATGTTAAAATTACCCTGAGCCAAGAAGACAACTTATGAAAACAAGTGATTTTAACTTGGATAAGGTAAGTCATGTCAAAGGTAGCAGATTCATTACTTACCAACAACAGCTGCAAATTCCAATGAAACTATTATTAGCAAATAAGTTTTGTATCTGTTTTGAGTGACGTATTTGTTTAGTTTCATTGCACAAATGCTGGCTAGCACGTTTCTCACACTGGCTTTAAGCATGGAGGGAGCAGGCCTGCCATGGCAAGTGCAGGGGGAAGGAGTCGACATCATAGTGTGACAAATTCCCGTGATTTGTAAATGTTTTCAGTCCGAACAGCTAGGGTGATCGCTAAAATGGCTTTGAAAAAAGAAGATTGCAGCTAATAGGGAGAAGCATCTAACAAAGTAACTACATTATGGCATTCACTAATCATAAACTATTTACATACGGCATAATATAAATGTTGGTACATTTGTGGAGAAAAGTCTTACTTACTCAACTTTTAAAATAATTATACAAATAGTAACTAACATTGGATCCTATGTAAAGGGCCATATAAGTTGTAAAAATATATAATCTGGGCACTATCAGACTATTCAAGAGGTTTGGAGATGAACTGAATGGCCATGCACAGGGTGTTACTGTAAATATTGATTACTTACGTAGAATACGTATATTTATTGCAAAATCATTACATATGTCTGTGATAATACGATAATTTATCATGTTACTTGGGTTAATTTTAGGTGTTACATTTGACCCCTGCCACTGTTACAATTGCCCCTGACACAGGACTTTTCTGATTAAAATCTATGATGGGATCTGACCATCTTATGTACAGACATATAAATGGTATGAATGATTAGGAGACAAATGTTAGTTTCTGATATATAAAAATGACTGGCCTAGCTCAGGTTGTCTCTGAGGAATAGAGTAAAATATAAAAAGTGTTACAATTGCCCACGCTCTCCTCTATGACGACAGCTTAAGCATGATCTAGTTACATATTCCTGACCATTCTTTCTTTCAAATTTATCCAATCTACTTGCATGAACTCATTACTTCTTCGCAAAAACAAAGAAAATTATTATTTTTAACACTGACATTGAGTAAATGGACCTATGAAAGCTACAGAGACATATATATATGCTTCTAAATGAGCTCACTGTACAATAACATCAACAAAAAGCAAAAAAGATTGTACACTGATATCTCATCCATTGCTAACTGCTAAACTGACGCCAGCCCTGTAAGAGAAAGAAATATGGTCACATCTCTAAAATATCTACATTCTGATCGATAGCTGTCACAGGTAGATGGTTAAAAGCACTAGATCGGTTTAACAAAAGTCTAAAATTGGGTAGCTATTGAGTGACAGCTACCCTGGGTACGCTAAGCACGTGACTATCTAACGTTGAGCATAGTAGTTGGGTCAAATTCATCAGGCATCACTAAGGCCACCCCATTTGGGCTACGCTGTAGGACCCTAGCACAAGCAGATGAAGGGGAGTGGCTATACAGACACATCTGGTGCCCAAATTGATGACATATTGTGCAGCTGAGAGTCCAGTGGAGATGATTTCGGTTCAGTCAGTCATCCCGATGAGCCCTTCCCCGTTAGATAGTTTATGCTGGCTAGCCAGCAGCAGCAGCATGGCGCTAGTTACAACTTGTAAAAGAAAGTTGTGTTTATTTTGATGGGCGAGGGAGAAAGTAGTTGAAGGCTATTGGACCATATGGATGTCACAGTGATACAGTCCACTGCTCATTTGGGAGAGTTTGCGCTACAAGCCGGCAACACAACACGGGGCAGTGTTCTTCGCTCCCGCTTGCCGCAGTTAGGAGAAGGAAGTAGCTAGATAGTGTAGCTAATATCAAGACAGGATGACAGCTAAAGCACCGTAAATCTACAGTTTCGGCATTACGTCTCCATTATTTATTTATTTATTGTTATTATAAAAACTGAATGATTCTGAACACTCCCAAATCCCAACTTCGGCAGACAAGTTTTAAATTCTTGCTGAAGTTTCTAGCCACAAGCAAACTAGCTAGCTGGGAAGGGCTCATCAGGACAACTGACTGAACTGAATCCGTTTGTCTTCACTCGACTCTCAGCTGCGCGACATAAGTCAACAATTTGGGCACCAGGTATGTCCGTATAGCCTCTCTCTAGACGAAGCAGTTATTGGGCTACAGACCAGTGGAGTGGGAATGTGACCAACCATGCAAAACTGAACAGAGCGACAGAAAAAACACGTCAGATGAATTCATGCAAAGCAGTTAGGTGGTTTTCTTCCCCCAGAACAGACAGTTCTGGAATCAGATAATTCACAGGAAATCAAAGAGGGATCCATCCCATTCAGACAGCTCTTTAAGTTTTTATATATATATTTATATATATATTTTTAAATTTTTTAAAACTTTTTTCCATTCCTTCCATGAAAAAAACGAAATTCCAGTTGTCTCCATGTTTGAGAGTCAAGTCAGGATCTTGTTGTTTTTTGTTTTTCCGAAGTTGAACATTCCCAGTGAACCCCATCAGAGCACCTGAAGGAAAGTAAAGTGGGCATGTCCCTTTGACATCACTGTCTGGCTGTAATTTGATTGAATGGCAGCTGCCTAAGTGTCCCAGAGTAGGAGGGTCCTACATAAAATGTCACAAATTACATTAGAAACCACAAAGCAGAAAAAAATATGACATAGTCAAAGCGAGTGGAGTGGGGTTGTTGTCTGCACAAGGGTGTGTATCCCCGGTGCTGTAGCCCAACGAAGGGTTAATAGTCATCGTAAGTGTTAAGGTCCGTGAAGTATGCGTTGGTGTATGTTTTCCCAGCTAGCTGGGGGTTGAAGTACTTATTTCTTTCCTCCAGAATCAGGTTGTTCTTATTGAAAGCCTGTGAAGGACAGAGAGAGAATAGGAAGAGAGCGAGAGCAAGAGAGGGGAGATGGAGAGAGGAAGAGAGAGATGTGTCAGTGTCAACTGTATTGTAAGGATCAAATAATGATTCAGTCTAGATGGGAGAGTGCAAGGTAAAAGGAATACATCAAACAGAAAAATTAACCTTGGTAGCGTTTATGAGACGACAATATACAAATCAACAGGAGGTGCCTACATGAATAAAGCATTTCAATGAGCAAGGCCAAAGCACTAACAACAACAGGCTGGCAAAATGATAACCACTGAGCTGGTGCATTATGATGAGAAACCATATGTCCATTGATCTCCTCTCTAATGTCTCTACATCAGCAGCTTTCATGGCTTTCACATCTCCAAATCCCTGAGGACGAGTTCAATTTAAAAAAATATTAATCAAAGAAAAAAAAGTGAGTCAGAAAATAAGGAAGGGCCACAGGGTATCTCTGTAGTACCCTTCTCTGTGGTTCTATGGAGATACCATACATTTCTGTGAGTTAAGCACCCTGCGCTCAGTACAACCTCAGCAGTTTGCTAAATTGATGTGCGTGCGCCCCTCTGTCTTATTGTCTTGGCTAAGTGCATTCTGAAAGCCCCTGGAGGCGACATAATTCAGCACTTGATGATGCTGCGTTTGTTCTTGATTGATGGATCCGTATATCACCTGATAGGGTTGTGAGTGCTGAGCACAAACACACATAATATTATTCTGTCTCGATCACATTTAAATGGCTTGCACACAGAGGCGACAAACATAACTTAAAGATTGAATCATGTGTTATTGGTTGAGTCTAAAGTCAATTTCTATGTCTAAAATGGAACAAAATATACATTCTCAAAAGTCGAAATCTGTCTGAAACAGTAATTTCTTGTATCTCTGCCAGTGGCCCCATGGCTGCCCTCAACCATTAACCAGCTGTTCTCAGACTCCGTCTACTCTGCCTTTCTTCCTTAACTGTGCTTAATTGGCTAAAGAGTGATTAGGGAGTGTTTTTAGTGGAGTAAACAAAATCTGTTGAACAGTGGGGTGGCATTAGAGATAAAAAAGAAAGAGGACAGCTACGGAGAAAACAGAATGAGTTACGAGTTCCCTTTTCTCAATGGTAACCCATCATTAGAAAGCCAAACAGAGCTAATAAGACAGAGAAAGACAGAAAAGGGAAAAACAAACACATGCAAATGAGAAGAGTCAGAACATGGTGGACGTTTTAGAATGGAAAGAGATGAGTGGAAAATACACTGCCTTCTCACAAGTCTGTGGGTAGTCCTATGGCAGGGTGGGGGCAAATTTGGTCCTCAGGAGCCTCAATGTCTGCTTGTTTTCATCATTTCCTTCTGATCTAGACCTGAGAGACCAGGTGAGTGCACTCTCTGATCAATCAACCAATTGATCAATTAAGAACCTGACCAAAGTGAAGAGTGATAGAAGAGGGATGACCTATCCCTAACAGCACCAAAGCTACTGACTAACTGATTAAGTGCCAAAGAGAGAAGAGAAAACCAGCAGACATTACGGCTCTTGAAGACCGCAGTTGCCTTCCTCTTGCCCTATGGGATGAATATGAAATAATGGGATTTCCGAGCAATGAGAGAGAAACTGAGTCTACCCCAACCTGCCGCACACAGAAGCGCCACAGGAAGTGGGGGCGCGGTGGGGAGGAAGAGGAAGGAGGTTGCTGATAGGCTAGGAGGAGAGTCAAGAGGCGGGATGTTGTAGAGGTCAGTAGAAAGTTAGTAGAAAATCTCCAGGCCACGCATGGACACGGCCATGTTAGCAGACAGAGGCTGACGCATGCCGGGTTCGTCCAGGGTCAAGAGTACGGACACATCGGGCTGCGGGAGCAGAGGAACGGGCAACAGTCATCCTCACTGGAGCCACAATGGACGACTAAGTTCTACTGTACCCATTGAGGAAGACAGGTGGTCTGTGCTACTGTAGGTGCAGGGGACTACATGGTCATTCTATGCCCTCCATAAGAAAGGACACACTACTGAATCATCAAAAATGGCATTCTTTTAGCTACACTCACTGCCTTTGTCTCAACGGCGCTCTAGAGCAACATCTTTCCGAGCTCACCTGGATGATAAAGATATTATTTTAATCAAACAAAGAACGAAGCTTTAGGAATTATAGTGCCAGGTGTTCTTCTTTCTCCTACAATACAAAATGAAATGACAGAATCACTCTTCTCACTTTTAGAATATGTATATTCAGCTGTACAACCCAGCCATTAAAACAAGAGTAAAGACTGAGGAATAATAAGCTTTGAATTTTTCACTTAGCCAAACGAGCATTGTCCATATTCATGTTATCCTCTATCCGTAACTGCAAACTAGATCATGCTCACACACCAGACACTAATTACATGATAGATGGATACTTTTCAAATCTTTATTCTGCTATGGAAACTGCATTCTAGATCTGCGTCAGAGACTCCATTCACTTTAGATGGCGTGTCTGTTCAGTCATTTATAGGAGATGAATACTCTTCTGAAATCTAGCTCTCTGTCCACACGATATGCTAACTCACATAAAATAGTGTCTCAACTGCTTAACCCCCTGACTTCATAGAATTCTAAACTAAGTCTTTCCAAAACCAAGCCTTGTGTCAAGAGTAATCTCAGAGATAATATAACTAACTAATATTATTGATTTATTATTGAGTTAAACCAGGATGATCCACTGATATTAAACATCTCTTTTAGAATGAAGACCTGGAACCTATTCACTACATATAAGTAACTTACAGTATGCATATTGTGATGTATGTTGTTAGTAACTTATGAGAAAGCAGTGTATGGCTATATATGGCTATAGACACAGAACAGTGCAGTCACACAGAGTAGACGCAGGACCACACACAGACAAGTACAAAAAGCTACAGTACTATAGACCAGCCCAGAGGTATAGGTGAGCCTGGAATGTTCTAGAAGGCCACAGAGTGTGATAGTATACAAACCTTAATGGCCTCCACCGAGTCATATTTGTCCAGTTTGTTGATGTGGTTGGTGATGGAGGTGTTGAGTGGTGCTGCTGAGATGGGGTGGATGACCGTAGCATCGTGAGACTGCTGCTGGTAGCGCTGGCAGTAGGTGTACACTAGTAAAGTGACCAAACAACCCATGATAGAACTACTCAGGCCTACAGCAATCATATGGAACAGGTTGAAATCTGGAGAAGGGAAAAAGAGAGAGAAAATGTTTTCAATGGTCAAAATAAGTTGACTGCGCAATGATTGATGTCACGTTAATAAGTGTGGATGAATTCATTATTGATACCAACAAATAGCACACTATATTATGACACCTTCACACTACATCAAATATCAAACTACATTATCACACTACCACACTATCACACAACATTATTACACGATCACACTACATTATCACGCGAACACACTACATTATCACACTACATTATCATACTTTCACATTACATTAAATGTCACACTACATTACACTAGCACACTACATTATCGCATTACCAGACTACATTATCACACTTTCGTACTACATTAAATATCACACTACATTATCACACACACTACATTAAACACTACATTAAACCCATACACACTCATACCTCCGCATCTTCTCTCCTCCTGACTTGAACGAGCAATGGACACTTCTGTAAAAGAGAAAATTAAAAGAGATGCTGAACAGAAGAACACACTTGTTCCCTTGACAAAACGGTATAGATAATGTTGAGGTCTTTGAACATTATATTGAGAATGAACCAGAGGATGATAAAGCCCATCACTAGACACCTGAAGAGTTTTATGATAAGTACTGTATGATAATTAGTGTATCTGGCCTCATAACGGGAAATGAAGTACACAACCCTACTAACGACCCTTAATCGAGTGGCATTCCCATTAAAACAGATGAGTGATAAGGAACTAAAGACAAACTGGTGTTTCAGAAAGAAAGTGTACACTCAGAAAAAAAAGATGCTAGAACCTAAAAGGGTTCATCAGCTATCCCCATATGAGAACCATTTGAAGAACCCTTTTTTTGTTCCAGGTAGAGTCCCTTTTGTGTTCGAGGTAAAACTATTTGGGGTTCCTCTGTGTAAAGGGTTCTACATGGAACCCAAAAGAGTTCTACCTGGAACCAAAAAGGTTTCTATCTGGAACCAAAAAGGGTTATTTGGCTGCCCCCATAAGAGAACCCTTTTTGGTTCCAGATAGAAACCTTTTTGGTTCCAGGTAGAACTCTTTTGGAACCCTTTTTTCTAAGAGTGTACTCACACTTATCACCTAGCATTGGCTACTGTCATATCACTGGAGCAGTTTTGAAGAAATAAT
This sequence comes from Oncorhynchus masou masou, assembly GCF_036934945.1. Lineage (NCBI taxonomy): Eukaryota > Metazoa > Chordata > Actinopteri > Salmoniformes > Salmonidae > Oncorhynchus > Oncorhynchus masou. Next base: position 51,011,369 of record NC_088241.1, on the reverse strand, counting down.
CATATTTTATTGGTTGCTAAGTGTTAGTTAGTCTAAAGCATTCTGCGGTATAAAATCTATCCGGCTCTGGTAGCTGGAGTAGCATTGTGTCCATTGATACTATGTCGAACACATCATTGTTGAAGACATCAATGGCTGTGTTTGACTGAGCCTCAGAACTCAGAGAGAGAGAAAGAGGTCTAATTATCCAGTGGTGTAGTAGAAATCAATGTTCTGGTGTGTCTCACATTACACACTGTCAATAAGGGAGACCCCTGTCTGGATACACATAAATACTATCTGGTCTATGCATGTGTGTGTGTGCGTGTATTTGTGTGAATGTGTGTGTATGTGTGTGAATGTGTGTGCGTGTGTGCATGCATAAATGTGTGTGTGTGTGTGTTTGTATGTGTGTGTGTTTATCAGTACGTATGTGTGTATTACCTGGTATAAAGTTGGAGTCAGGTGGGCAGGCCCTGGTCTCGGTGTGGTTTCCTGAACACTGGTTTCCAGTAGGGAACAGGATGTCACAGTGACGGACACGCAGCTGGGAGCCAGCACTGTCACACTGGGACCATTCAGACCAGTTAGACCAACTCTCTGGAGACAAAACATAACCACATCGGATTACTGGGCTGCTGAATACACATGCCAAGAGTCAAAGAGAAAACTGATGGTCTGTGTGATTGTGTGTGTGTGTGCATGCCTACGTGTGTGTATGTGTGTGTGTACCTGGACATGATTGTGTGTTACAGAGAGCCTCTTCAGTGTGCAGTCCCAGACAGATATCTCCTCCGTAAGCTGGTGGGGGGTTGTTGCAGGTGCGCGTCCTCATATAGTGTCCCCCTCCACACGTCACTGAACACTTAGACCAGCCAGACCAGCACGACCAGCTACCGTCCACTACACAGGAGGAGATAGCGGGAGGGGGGTGTTGAGGCAAGTACTTGTTGTTAAGTTGTTGAGAATTAGAGTCCATGTGTGTACTGTACAGTGTATGAGTGTGTGTGTGTGCCCATGTGTGTGTAATTGTGTTCCTATGTGTGTGACGTCTAGTGCTTGGCATCACACGAAGGGAGGAAAAACAAGAAGGACTTGATGGTTAATTTCCCTTTATTAATTAGTGGAGAGTATGGAGGGGGAGAGGAGATGAGGGGGTTGGTTTGAGTAGTTGGATGAAACAAAACATGCTAGCTGTCACATCTGAACTGGATCCAAACACGTTAACACACACACACACACACACACACACACACACACACACACACACACACACACACACACACACACACACACACACACACACACACACACACACACACACGGTGTGGCAGACAGAGGAAGGAGGAGAGGTCCTTCTGCTAATTAAACCAGTGTAAACATGGTAACAGAAAACGTCACCAGGAATCAAACAAGAGACCAAACAGACAAACACAACTTTAAAGAATACTGTAATGTCTCGATGTCAGGGCAAACGCAAAATCTCATTGTGCTGTTCTTGCTTTGTCCTAGAACTGTCCTTCGTCCTCGACGACATGTCAGGGAAGGACAAAACGTCAAACGAAAAAAGGCCTCTCAGTAAAGACTGAGAACAAAATCCTTTCACTTCATTTGAGGAGAAAAATCTCTTTTCAGGACCATTTCAGAATTGGTTTTAAACAGCTCAACCTGTAAGGCACTGGCTGTGTGGTAATTGAAGTTCCCTTGGTCTTTGTCATCTCTGTGTAATTTCTCTATGGTAAAATGACACATCAGTCGATTCTTGCCTGCACATGATGGATAGTCTCATCTCCATCAGCCGCTGCAGAAAACTAGGAAAGATTCATTTGTTTCAAAACCAGATGGACTTCAGACATCTCTCCCTCCCCCTCTCCCCCCTCTCCCTCCCTCTCCCTCCCTCTCTCTCCCTCTCTCTCCCTCTCTCTCTCTCTCTCTCTCTCTCTCTCTCTCTCTCTCTCTCTCTCTCTCTCTCTCTCTCTCTCTCCCCCTCTCCCTCTCCCTCTCTCTCTCCCTCTCCCTCTCTCTCCCTCTCTCTCTCCCTCTCCCTCCCTCTCTCTCTCTCTCCCTCCCTCCCTCTCGCTCTCCCTCTCTCTCTCCCTCTCCCTCTCCCTCTCTCTCCCTCTCCCTTCCTCTCCCTCCCTCTCCCTCTCTCTCAAAGACCCTGGCTTAACCAGCTGATGGATTATGTCTTGAGGCGCGGCCTACGTCAAAAATACTATCACACTTCAAGACGAGGGCTAATTTAAGCTAAATTACTATTCATTATTATTCACACTATGCAAAGTTGCACCATTCCTATGAAATCTCTTCGATTCAGGTGACTTGATAAGTCTCTATTGTCTACATCAATAGAACTGGAGGGTGACTGCTGCTCCTGCAATTCAAGCCCACAGAATAGCTGTATGTTTAGTTAGCTAGCTTAGAGCTATAGTAAATTCAAATTTTAAATCTTTACAAACAGCATTCCATCCTTTGTTAAACATTTTAATTGGTTCTACTCAATGACATTCCTAAGGGCTGTCAACTTAATGTGAATCGAGCATTCCATTTTTTGACATTTTAGCAAACATTCTTAACCAGAACAACTTACAGTAGTGAGTGCATAAATGGGAATCGAAGACTCAATCCTGGCACTGCAAGTACCATGCTCTACCAAGGTAGCCACACGGAACACACAGGTCTTATCCTGAAGTAACCCGGCAGTTCACTCCAGGTGAGTAAGTGTCAGAGGGGAAAGCTAAGAGCTGGCTACAGCGCCTTCAGAAAGTATTCACACCCCTTGATTTTTTCCCACATTTTGTTGTGTTACAGCCTGCATTTTAAATGTATTAAATGTAGATTTTTTTTAACACTTCCATACACACAATACCCCATAATGTGAAAGTGGAATGTTTTTCTAAATGTTTACAAATTAATTAAGAAAGAAAAGCTCAATTGTCGTGAGTCAACCCCTTTGTTATGGCAAGCCTAAATAGGTTCAGTACTAAAAATGTGCTTAACAAGTCACATAAATTGCATGGACTGAGTGTGCAATAATAGTACAACATGATTTTTGAACGACTACCTCATATCTGTACCCCACACATACACTCTGTAAGATCCCTCAGTTGAGCAGTGAATTTTAAACACAGATTCAACCACAAAGACCAGGGAGGTTTTGGCATGCCTAGCAAAGAAGGGCACCTATTGGCAGATGGGAAGAAGAAAAAAAGATGACATTGAATATCCCTTTGAGATTGTTGAAGTTATTAATTGCCCTTTGGATGGTGTATCAATACACCCAGTCACTACAAAGATACAGGCAAATCCAATACAACACATTATTGAGTACCACTCTCCATATTTTCAAGTATAGTGGTGGCTGCATCATGTTATGGGTATGCTTGTAATCGTTAAGGCCTTGGGACTTTTACAGGATAAAAAATAAACGGAATGAAGATAGGCACAGGCACAATCCTAGAGGAAAACCTGATTCAGTCTGCTTTCTGCCAGACAACCTAAAACACAAGGCCTAACCTACACTGGAGTTGCTTACCAAGAAGACAGTGAATGTTCCTGAGTTACAGTTTTTAATTAAATCTTCTTAAAAATATATTGGAAGACCTGAAAATGGTTGTCTCACAATGATCAACAACCAATTTGACAGAGCTTGAAGAATTTAGAAAATAATACATTGGAAAATGTAGTGTAATCCAGGTGTGAAAAGCTCTTAGAGACTTACAGAGAAAGACTCACAGTTACAATTGCTGCTAAAGCTGCTTCTACAACATATTTACGAAGGGGTGTGAATACTTATGTAAATGAGATATTTCTGTATTTCATTTGAGATACATTAGCAAAAGTCCTAAAAACATGTTTCCACTTTGTCATTATGGGGTATTGTGTGTTGATGGATGAGACATCTATTTAATAAATTTTGAATTCTGGCTGTAGCACATCAAATTGTGCAATAAGTCAAGTGGTATGAATACGTTCTGAAGGCACCGTAGCATTAGCAGTTAAACCCTCAAGGTAACTGGGATGATGGATCTTCAATCAACTCAAAGAGCATCAGTGAGAATGTGGTAGGTCAGCAACTCAATGCTCCCCATTCATAGCCTCATTCATGATGAGACAGACAGGTTCTCTCCAGTGAATAAATTAACAGCTAAAATCCCAGCTTTGGTTCTGTGTCAGCACATACAGTATTATGATGGATAGTTGTTGTTGAAGCCGTTATCAGACAACGGTCAAGCTGTTAGCGAGATGCTAACTTTGCACTCCTTTCAAATAAGACTGATTAATAATGATTTGAAACAAACTCCTTGTTGTGTGTTTGTGTCTGGTGTGTGGTGTGTGTGTGTGTGTGTGTGATGCCATGTGTTCTCTTTAATTAAGAAGCTAAGCAGGAGGATTTCCATTTAGATAGCACATTTCCTTCTACAGTCACTATGAACACTAATTTAATTACAATTGCTTCCTTTCCGTTCGCCCTCAGGTAGAAGACTGGAGAAACAGACGCATTGTCTTCTTTGGCTTCTCACAACAGAGATTGAGACTTGCACACAAACGCACAAGTTAGTGCATGCAAGAGTGCATGTGCACGCACACACGCACACAGCTCCCCGTAGCTAGCGGTATAATTGCCTTGAAATGTAATTACAGTCTTACACGCTGTGGGGATTGTGTCTCTGATTCCAGCTGTAAATTTGTGTCTTCGTCACACCTCCTGACTTAAACACATTCCTATTGTGTAGTTTTGTGCTTCATTATACTCATTATGAGGATATTTATTCTAATTTCTTTATTTCTTTATTCATTTCTCATGGATGTCATATTACTGAAGCTTTTGTGTTTTCACTCTGTGTGTAAATGAAAAGCACTCTACAAATGCAATTTATTATTGTAATTATTCATATTATTATAGGGTTGTGTGTGTGGATGTAGAGTAAGTGTGTACTGTGTCTCACCTGGAAACAGAGTCGTGTGTGTATGTGTATGTGTATGTACAGGTAACTGCCAAAATAAAGGGAACACTTGATCAAATGAAGGATACTAAGTATATTGAAAGTAGTTGCTTCCACACAGGTGTGGTTCCTGAGTTAATTAAGCAATTAACATCCCATCATGTTTAGGGCCATGTGTAAAAATGCCCAGTGGCCCATCATTTGGGCTACCATGTCTAGAAGCAATAGTTTCTAACTATTTTGCTTTGCTCTGAGACAAGCATGGGGACTGGTCTTGATAAATCAATGAGATTTTTTATTTTGACTGAATCTCTGTTTGGGTATTGGTTAGACTACAATTATACAATTAGGGTGTAGACATGTTATGTTCTTAGTGTAACCTTTATTTAACAAGGCAAGTCAGTTAAGAACAAATTCTTATTTACAAGGACAGCCTACTCCTTCCTCACCGTCAGGGAATTGAACCCCGGTCTCCCGCGTGCCCGCACGACATGGGGATTCTTTAGCGAAAGAGCTCAGTACTGTACTCCCAACTGTCACATTGTACAGCAACATATTTTCCATTCCAACCTAACGGAAACCCAGAGGGTTTTTCATTATTCTTGGAATAGAAACACCATAATATTAATCAAATTAATCCCGAACTCTAAAAGTAATTGGAAAGGTAGATACAAATAGTTTTTGACACGGTGGTTACAATAAAGAATGTAAACAAGATGTTGTGTTTATATTTACAGTAGTGATAGACAGCTGGTGGCATTTTGAAAACAGGTTTTCAAACACTTGTAGCCTGATTAGCAGGACAATAGACACTTTATAGCCCAGCTACTGTAGGTGTGAACATCCCCCTTCCTGCAAAAAATGACATTGCGACCAAAGAGTGAGACAAAAGGGACATTGTTTTCATCAAGCCAGCTTCTTTCTATGGTGTTACCTGTTCCAGGGTTAGGACTGTAACCACCAGCTTCTTTCTATGGTGCTACCCGTTCCAGGGTTAGGGCCGTAACCACGAGAGGACTTGAAAATGAGCCGGAGCTGATAGGATCACCAAAACTAAAGGTATTTTGGTTTCAGTGCATTTTCTTTAATATATATACAGTATATATATTGCCTATCAATGTGTAAGCATACTATGTAATACATTCGATGTTTAAATAAAGGTTAAATAAAAATGAAAATTCTAAAAATGATTGTGTACCAAAAACGTGAATGTGTTTTGTACACAGTATTTGTGTATTGGAGTCACTTTTAATTCTTAATTGATCTACAGTTTCTATCATAGGCCACTATAATCGATGGGGACTCAGGGCGGTACCATTCTGCTCATCTGATGAAGGTGCACATGGATCAGATTCAAACGTTGAAGACCAAGATCAAGTCATTGAAGGCAGACCAGCAGAAAGAGAAACCTTATCTGAGGGCAGAGATACGGGCGACAGCTGGTCCAGAGCCAGGTGGCATTGGTGGAGAGTCAGGCGGAGAATGACGCGTTGAAGAGGGCGAGGAACGAGATGGAGTCACAATCCATGCCAGGTACACCTGTGAGCTCTGGAGCTCCACCTCTGACAGGCAGAGTCAACATACCTGGTGGGTTCATCAGGTCGTCGGTTCACCCTGACATTTCCATTCCTCTCTGACAACAGAACTTGACCAACTGCTCACCAGGCACAGCAAGGGGTGTCCGGACAATTATGCTCTTCTACTATAGCCTAATAAACGTATTTCTTCAAAACGCTTTAAATGCTTTATTATCCAAATGTAAAAGCATATACTGTACAGTACTGAATTTCTTCATCAGCATCTTAATGACTTATTTAATAAAATAATGATACAAATACTCTTTCAAAATGCAGATGTTAAATTAGTTATGGATCCCGAACAAATTACTATGGGAATAAATATCACTGAATTACAGAAATATTGGAACAAAGTTGTGTAATGAAGGGAAACAAATTGTTGCTTACTGTAAAATACTCTTTCAAACACACATGGTTACATTGTATAGCACCAACATGGCTATTAGCAGGTAGCTGGACAATAGAGGGTAGGGGAAGAATTATATTGTCAAATATATTTCTGAGGTTGGCCGTGATTAGTTGCAATTTCAGTTTAATCCACCAGAAAAGACAAAACAAATAACACAACAAAACGTATTATTATTAGGATCAGATAGGATCACCACTTTATTTTAAGAATGTGAAATGTCAGAATAAAGGTAGAGAGAATTATTTATTTCAGCTTTTATTTCTTTCATCACATTCCCAGTGGGTCAGAAGTTTACATACACTCAATTAGTATTTGGTAGCTTTGCCTTTAAATTGTTTAACTTGGGTTAAATCTTTTGAGTAGCCTTCCACAAGCTTCCCACAATACATTGGGTGAATTTTGGCCCATTCCTCCTGACAGAGCTGATGTAACAGAGTCAGGTTTGTAGGTCTCCTTGCTTGCACATGCTTTTTCAGTTCTGCACACAATTTTTCTATAGGACTGAGGTCAGGGCTTTGTGATGGCCACTCCAGTACCTTGACTTTGTTGTCCTTAAGTCATTTTGCCACAACTTTGGAAGTATGCTTGGGGTCAATGTCCATTTGGAAGACCCATTTGCGGCCAAGCTTTAACTTCCTGACTGATGTCTTGAGATGTTGCTTCAATTTATTCACATAATTTTCCTCCCTCATGAAGCCATCTATTCTGTGAAGTGCACCAGTCCCTCCTGCAGCAAAGGACCCCACAACATGAGGTTGCCACCCGCTTGCTTCACGGTTAGGATGGTGTTCTTTGGCTTGCAAGCCTCCCCCTTTTTCCTCCAAACATAACGATGGTCATTATGGCCAAACAGTTCTATTTTTGTTTCATCAGTCCAGAGGACATTATTCCAAAAAGTACGATCTTTGTCCCCATGTGCAGTTGCAAACAGTAGTCCGGCTTTTTTATGGCGGTTTTGGAGCAGTGGCTTCTACCTTGCTGAGCGGCCTTTCAGGTTATGTTGTTATAGGACCTGTTTTACTGTGGATATAGATACTTTTGTACCCGTTTCCTCCAGCATCTTCACAGGGTCCTATGTTATTATTCTGGGATTGATTTGCACTTTTTGCACCAAAGAACGTTCATCTCTAGGAGACAGAATAAATATCTTTCCTGAGCGGTATGATGGCTGCATGGTCCCATGGTGTTTATACTTGCGTACTATTGTTTGTACAGATGAACGTGGTACCTTCAGGCGTTTGGAAATTTCTCACAAGGATGAACCAGACTTGTGGAGGTCTACAATATTTTTTCAGAGGTCTTGGCTGATTTCTTTTGATTTTTCCATGATGTCAAGCAAAGAGGCACTGCGTTTGAATGTAGGCCTTAAAATACATCCACAGGTACACCTCCAATTGACTCAAATGATGTCAATTAGCCTATCAAAAGCTTCTAAAGCCATGACATCATTTTCTGGAATTTTCCAAGCTGTTTAAAGGCACAGTCAACTTAGTGTATGTAAACTTCTGACCCACTGGAATTGTGATACAGTGAATTATACATGAGATAATCTGTCTGTAAACAATTGTTGGAAAAATTACTTGTTTCATGCACAAAGTAGATGTTCTAACCGACTTGCCAAAACTATAGTTTGTTAACAAAACATTTGTGCCGTGGTTGAAAAACGAGTTTTAGTGACTCCAATCTAAATGTATTTAAACTTCTGACTTAACTGTATATATATTTTATCCCCGTCTCCGCAGGTAGCCTTTTGCCTTTTGGTAAGCCGTCATTGTAAATAAGAATTTGTTCTTAACTGACTTGCCTTGGTAAATAAAGGTTAAATAAAATAAAATAAAATCCAGAAAATGCCTTTGATGACTTTGATGACAAAGGTTGATGACAAAATGTACCTACAAAGGACTGCCATGCAACCTTCGTGTTTAAGTGAGCACATCACAAGTCAAGGTGAGTCCAAAAATGTCTTGAATGCTGCATAAATCATGTAATATGCAAAGGAGATATGTATACTGTAGCTAAGAAAGTAATACTAAGTGTATGGTGTGTCGTAAGCTGTTAGTAGCCCATGTGCCTCACCCTAATAATTTGGCCTATTTTCACCTCTTAATTTCCCGTAGCCTATAACCTGTTTTTGAGAAATGTCATCTAATAATATGAGCTTTCATTGTCTGCTTATATGCCCCTTTATCCTACGGTTCTGACTTGGTGTACAGGGAGAATACTGCCAGAGCAGCCCATGTTCTGTATTCTGTCATTGTACATTTCTACGACTACGTCCATCGTCGCTCACTCATTAATGTTTTAATCGAAATTACGGAATGCCTCTTATCCGCTCATCGTTCCCTTATGCCATAGTTTGTACATCTCAATTGTCAGTAGGAAACCACAGTCAGCCAAATCAGCAATGTTTTTGAAAAAGGCAGTAAACGAGGCTGAATTAACTGTTTGGCTGCTCGACAAGGCTCCGCTGATAGCCAGGTGTAGCGGTGGTAAGGATTGGGATGAAAAGAAAGCTCTGCTGTTGGGACAGCTTTATGTCGGCCCTAACAGTTTGTGGGCACTGTTTGTCGCCGTTATAGCGCAATTCATGTATTGTTTAGTGTCTTTGCTGGCATGCATCTAGGAATGTTGTTTTGAGTTTGCCCCACCAAGATTTACATGCTATAATCGCCACTGCTTATATTCATTATAATGCCATTATCGCTTATGTGCTGAGTTTCACTATTTATCAAGAAGCTGTTAATGTGTTCCAATAGTTGTAACAAAGGCACCCCACAAATTAAATGTATTAACACTTGAATTGGTGTTTTGTGTTTATTTTTTTTTACATATAGCCTACAATAACAAGCTAATGAAAATGCTATTGTGTTATTTGAAATACAATTACCCAAGTCCATGAACACAACCTAATTATTAATTTGTGATAGCATATATGAAATGTATTAATTACAATGTTAGAATGTTTCAGTCAGAATTAGTGTTGGAAAAAGTAGCCAATTGTCATAGTTGAGTAAAAGTAAAGATTCCTTAATAGAAAATGACTCAAGTAAAAGTGAAAATCACCCAGTAAAATACGACTTGAGAAAACATCTAAAAGTATTTGGTTAATATATTTCAGTATCCCAAGTAAATGTAATTGCTAAACTTAACTTAAGTATTGGGGCAGCAGGTAGCCAAGTGGTTAGAGCATTGGACTAGGAACCGAAAGGTTGCAAGATCAAATCCCCGAGCTGACAAGGTCAAATCTGTAGTTCTGCTCCTGCACAAGGCAGTTAACCTACTGTTCCTAGGCCATCAATGAAAATAAGAATCTGTTCTTAACTGACTTGCCTAGTTAAATAAAAGTAGAAATCATATCAAATTCCTTATAGTAAGCAAACCAGACAGCATCATTTTATTATTTGATTCGATTTTTAACGACTAGCCAGGAGCACACTCCAACACTACAACATCATTTACAAACGAAGCACGAGTGTTTAGTGAGTCCGCCAGATCAGAAGCAGTACCAGGGATGTGACCAGGGATGTTCCCTATTTTTTATTTTTTATTTGGGGGGGTGGATCAGCTTTAATATGGCAGATAGACTGTAGCTTCCATCAATGTAATTGTCTGCATCATTTCCAACCCCCATATACAGTGCATTCGGAAAGTATTTTATTACGTTACACCATCTAACATGGTTTCTGGTGGATTCAAATGAAATGGCAACCAACTTTCTATGGCTTCTTTAAAAAATATTTTTTAGATAATTTCATTTTCAAATAACCAATGTTCTCTTGATAAGTGTGTGAATTGGACCGTTTTACTGTCCTGCTAAGTATTACGAATGTACTTTTGGGTGACAGGGAAAATGTATGGAGTAAAAAGTACATTATTTTCTTCAGGAATGTAATGAACTAATAGTAGCTTGAAGAGGGACCGTCTATGCCCGGCAGTTCTACTGTTAAAGGGTGTGTGTGTGTGTGTGTGTGTGTGTGTGTATCAGTCACCAGATCTCAACCCAGTTGAAGACTTTTGGGAGATCCTTGAGCATTGCATGAGACAGCGTTCAACAAAACACCAAATTATGGAATTTCTCGTGGAAGAATGGTGTCGCATCCCTCCAATAGAGTTCCAGGCACTTGTAGAATTGATGCCAAGGTGCATTGATGCTGTTCTGGCTCGTGGTGGCCCAACACTATTAAGACACTATGTTGGTGTTGCCTTTATTTTTGCAGTTACCTGTATGTTCACACGTGTATCTCTATACCTCACCTGGGCAGGGTGTGACATTACACTCCTGGTACTCCTGAGCAGGTCCCAGGCAGGTCTGTCCTCCATGGCGTGGTTCAGGGGAGGTACAGGTCCGTTTACGGCTACGTATCCCTCGGCTGCAGTCTCTACTGCACTGAGACCAGGAGCTCCAGGATGTCCAGCCTCCGTTCACAGTGTGGCCAGAGATTTTACCCGACAGCAGCAGCTCTCCTAGTGGAGAGCAAGACGAGAGAGGGGGGTCAGGATGGAGCTGGGTGGGACAAATGGACTTACTTACTGAGAATTAAGAAATACATCACATTTTGTCCATTTGGAATATGTATTGAAGCTAAGAATTTATAATAATAGAACCAAGAGTTTTTGGTGACCAAAAAAACTGAATCCCTAGAGCAAGACATCTATATGACTCATACATAGGCTACAAGACGGAGAGGCTAAAGAGCTCTCCACAGTGATTTCAAAGTCTACGCAAAAGGAGCTACCAATCTCCGTTTGTGCCACTTTGAGTGTGTGTGTGTGTGTGTGAGGTGTCTGACATACACTGAAGCTTAAAGTACATCAGTCTCAGTCTGTGCTGCACGCACGTGCACACACACACACACACACACACACACACACACACACACACACACACACACACACACACACACACACACACACACACACACACACACACACACACACACACACACACACACACACACACACACACACACACTACAGCAGGTCCCCTAAAAAAGTTACCTTGACCTCTACAGCTCTTTAGTTGAGCGCGTTCACAACATGCTTGCTGAGAGCTACTGAGATCCTCTAATTCATGCAACTCTACGAGCATTTGACTACTGTATGATCCCTCATCTGACATGAGTTGACGGAGAAATCTAAATGAAATATGAAACTATAATTTCTATTAAGCTTCAATTACCGCATTCATTCATCATCAGAGGCTGTGAAGATGTCCCTTTCAGAGTGAGCCTGTCTGGCTGCTCTTTGTGCGAGACAGAGGAGTGAGATCAGGTCTTTGTGTGAATGATAATCACTCGAAACTAAATTACAGCGTTCGCTCCCAAACACTCCAGTGATGATTCACTCAATCAACCCACCCTGCTATTATCAACCGTCTGAGCCACAACAATGAAACCATTTCTCTCTCTTTTCCTGCCCTTTTCTCTTTTCTCTCTGTGACCTTCCTTTGTCTCTTTATCTCTACGTCTTGGAAATGTTCTTAGCCTCTATTTCTCTCCCTCTATTTTTCTGATTGACCATCCAGTTCCCCTGCTGTTGGGTGCTTTGTATTCTCCCTGCAGCCCTTTAGTAGAGAGACTAGAGTGTTTACCTATCACACGTACAGTCCTGACCTCTTCATAACTACACACAACCTTGGGAGTCAACATGTCCGCACGCACACACATGCATGCGCGCAGACACACATACACAGACACGCACGCACAAACACTCTCTCTACCTCACCCTGAGTTGGCAGGAGCACTGACAGGTCCTCTGAGGCCCCCTGCTTTTTATTGATTCTGAACAGGTAGTGGCACGGACAGCCCTGCCTGCCACAGTGACCTGCACTCTTTATCAAGCCCTCTGCTCGGTCGGGTAGAGGTACACACACACACACTCGCTCACACACACACACACAACACACACAACCACACATAACACACAACACACAACATGCACACACACACACTTGAGGTGAGATCAGAAATCCCAGTCCGCCCAGTTGCTAAAACAAAACAGCGGCCTTTCTTCCCTTTTAAATGAGGAGAGTACTGTAGTTCCATTGATCTCTGTATCCACCATGTACAGTGGAGATAATGAGAAGCCACGCTCTCAGAATGCAGGGGCACCGTGCAATACAACCCCCTATCAGCTTCCAGACTAGGACAGAAGAATAGAGTTAGCAACATGATGTCTTTAGACTGTAAAAGTACAAATACTGAGTGTCCCACACACATTCACACACACTTGAGATGAGATCAGAAACTCTCCACAGGGGTGAGAGGTCTGGTGTGTGTGTATGTGTGTGTGTATGTCAGTGGAGGCTGGTGGGAGGAGCTATAGGAGGATGGGCTCATTGTAATGGTTGTAATGGAATTCATGGAACGGTATCAAACACATCAAACATATGGAAACTACAATGACCCCTTCCTCTTATAGCTCCTCCCACCAGCCTCTACTAGAGTGTGTGTGTGTGTGTGTGTTTGTGTGTGTGTGTGCCCCTGTGTGTGTGTGCCCCTGTGTGTGTGTGTGCCCCTGTGTGTGTGTGTGCATCTGGGTGTGCGAGTGTGTAAATCAGAAAATGAGCAGCTCTGGTGGATTACACCAGCTCTGGTGAGTTACGCCACAGCGCTGTTACAGTTTTCCCAGAGCTGTCATCTGGTTTGTCAAATACTCGCCTTGGGGAGAGATTCGAGAGCTGCTTAGTGTGTGTGTGTGTGTGTGTTCTTACATCGCTTATTAAAAGTTAGTGAGAGGGCAATTAAAACTCCCACCCTGAAGGGAAAGGGGATCAGAGAGAAGAGACACATACGTATACACACACACACACACACACACACACACACACACACACACACACACACACACACACACACACACACACACACACACACACACACACACACACACACACACACACACACACACACACACACACACACACACACACACACACAATATAACTAACACCCAGTGATGAGGGCTAATTACCAGGGGACTTTGTATTTACTTTTGTCTGAGGTCGACAGAGGTAAGACAGGTACAAGGAAGTGACTTTGTAAAGAGTTTTTTTGTATAGAGGTTAACAGATCTATTATCCATCTGCTGAGACAGAGTGTTCTAATGAAAGACTGCTTTATCTCAGATCAATTGTAGATGTGTGAGTTATTTAACATGTAATCCTGGTTTAGTGTACGTATGATTAAGGGATTGAAGTCCCAATAGTCAAGTGTAGCCGGAGAGAAACAGAGGGGGTGAAAGAGCATCCTGACTGGTTGCATAACTGCCTGGTATGGTAACTGCTCAGCCTCTGACCGCAAGGCACTACAGAGGGTATTGCGTGCGGCTCAGTACATCACTGTGCCAAGCTTCCTGCCATCCTGGACCTCTATACCAGGCGGTGTCAGAGGAAGGCCCTAAAAATTGTCAAAGACTCCAGCCACCCTAGTCATAGACTGTTCTCTCTGCTACCGCACGGCTAGCGGTACCGGAGTGCCAAGTTTAGGTCCAAGAGGATTCTAAACAGCTTCTACCCCCAAGCCATAAGACTCCTGAACATCTAATTAAATGGCTACCCAGACTATTTGCATTGCCCCTCTCCCCCTCTTTTCACCACTGCTACTCTCTGTTGTCATCTATGCATAAGTCCACCTACATGTAAATACTAACAGGTGCCCCCGTACATTGACTTTGTACCGTTACCGGCTGTATTTATTTTATTAAAAAAATATATATTTTACCCTTATTTTACCAGGTAAGTTGACTTAGAACACATTCTAATTTACAGTAACGACCTGGGGAATAGTTACATGGGAGAGGAGGGGGGATAAAAGAGCCAATTGTAAACTGGAGATGAGTAGGTGGGCATGATGGTATGAAGACCAGATTGGCGATTTAGCCACAACACCGGGATCTTTAGTGACCACAGAGAGTCAGGACACCTGTTTAACGTCCCATCCGAAGGACGGTAAAGAGCCTCACTATTGTTATTTTACTGCTGCTCTTTAATTATTTGTTACTTTCATTTGTTTCATTTTTTTAGGTATTTTTCTTAAAACTCCATTGCTGGTTAAGGGTTTGTAAGTAATCATTTTACTGTAAGGTCTACACCTGCTGTATTCGGCGCATGTGACAAATACAATTTGATTTGATTTGAATTGGAACACGAACTGCCAGCCAGTCCTAATCTACCAACATCAGTGCCCGACCTCAACAATGCCCCTGTGGCTGACTGGAAGCAATTCCACGCAGTAATGTTCCAACATCTAGTGGAAAGCCTTTCCAGAAGAGTGGAGGCTGTTATAGCAGCACAGGGTGGGACCAACTCTATATTAATGCGGATGATTTTGTAATGAGATATTCGACAAGCAGGTGTCCACATGTACTGTATATAAGCACAGAATTAAACAGTTATATCAAAAATGTGTGATGGATTGCATGGATCTTTGTGTCGATTGTGTTGAATACAGCAACTGAAATATGATATATAGTATACGATTCATATAATGAACATCATTACAAATGTCTATCATTTCTGATAGCCCATAAATGTTAGAGTTTACATAGCTGGCCATAAACGGATGCTGCATTTTACTTTATGGGTTATGTAGGCTTCTGACCCATTGCTTTCTACTTCAATACAGAGAATAAAATGATTAGGCTGTAGTTTTACATTAAAAATCAAAGTCTATCAGATTTCCAGTCCTTACAATTAATTACAGTCCCTTTAGAAAGTATTCACGCCTCTTGAGTTTTTCCACATTTTGTTGTGTTACAAAGTGAAATTAAAATGTTTGTAATTGTCATTTTTTGTCAACGATCTACACAAAATACTCTGTAATGTCAAAGTGGAAGAAAAATTTGAATATTTGGAGAATAAACCAAATTTAAAAAACAATAATATATCTTGATTAGAAAATTATTCAACCTCCTGAGTCAATACATGTTAGAATCACATTTGGCAGCGATTACAGCTGTGAGTCTTTCTGGTTAAGTCTCTAAGAGCTTTCAACCCCTGGATTGTGCCACATTTATCCATTATTCTTTTCAACATTCTTCAAGCTCTGTCTATTGGTTGTTGATCATTGCTATGGTCATACCATAGATTTTCAAGTAGATTTAAATCAAAACTGTAACTCGGCCACTCAGGAACATTCACTGTCTTCTTGGTAAGCAACTCCAGTTTAGATTTGGCAAAGTGTTTTAGATTATTGTCCTGCTGAAAGGTGAATTAATCTCCCAGTGTCCCAATGTTGTTGATCCATCCTCAGTTTCTCCCATTACAGACAATTTAAACCCTGTAACTGTTTTAAAGTCACCATTGGCCTCATGGTGAAATTCCTGAGCGGTTTCCTTCCTCTCTGGCAACTGAGTTGTATCTCTGACGCCTGTATCTTTGTAGTGACTGGGTGTATTGATACACCATCCAAAATGTAATTAATAACTTCACCATGCTCAAAGGGATATTCAATGTCTGCTTTATTTTTAATTTTTTACCCATCTACCAATAGTAGCGAGGCATTAGAAAACCTCCATGGTCTTTGTGTTTGAATCTGTGTTAGCAATCCACTGCTTGACTGAGGGACCTTACAGATAATTGTATGTGTAGGGTACAGAGATGAAGTAGTCATTTCAAAATCATGTTAAACATAATTATTGCACACAGAGTGAGTCCATGCAACTTATTATGTGACTTGTTAAGCAAATTATTAATTTATTTAGGCTTGCCATAACAAAGGGGTTGAATAGTTATTGACTTATACTTAAGACATTTCAAATGTTAATTTTTGAATAATTTGTCAAAATAATTTGCAAAAAAAAAATGGAATTTGCTATAAACCTATTGTTTGCGTTTTTGTTGGTGACACTATAGAATTAGGAATTAGAATACTTTGTTAATTTAATAGGATCTCTATTGGTGACACTTTGATATCTCGATCATTTGCAGCTGTTGAAGTCTATCAAAAGTGTGAGAGTTCAGGCATGTATCATCACAGTCTCAGTCTCTGGCTACGTATGGCGACACGCTATCTGTCTCTGAGGTTTACTATCTACTGTGATCATGTCTAGATGCTTCTGTATTTCAGAAGACACACACACACACACACAGTAAATGCACAAATGTAGGCACACACACACACACACTTTATCAGCCTGCTTTATCACCGTCCTCTTATGACCGGCTAGGATGTGTTTGTGTGTGCGTGTGGACTCAAATCGATAGCGAATAGCCCGCTGCTAACTGTAAATCTTCATTGGGTGACAGTACGGTCCATTCCCACTGGGCTCTCATCATCTCTGGAGGATAGAGGGGGACTGAGGGATCTTTGGCTTTGTGGCTTCATCACACACACACCGTGGCAGACATCAATACACAGCTTCAGTATGGAGGTGATTACTTCAGGACGGCCTCCTTATATGATAACTACTGACCCTGGGTCAAAAGGAATATGTCATTGGGATGATCGGGCTACGTATGGATGATCACATGCACACACACACTATCTGTCACACACACGGTGCACTCTTTGGATGGATGGATGTGGAGTGTGATAATGAGGAAGTGGGTCATTGAATCCATCTTCCTCACTGCCAAAGCACTGAATCTGTCACCCTCCTTTTGTCTCTCTCTCGCCCTCCTTTTGTCTCTCTCTCACCCTCCTTTTGTCTCTCTCTCACCCTCCTTTTGTCTCTCTCTCGCCATCCTTTTGTCTCTCTCTCACCCTCATTTTGTCTCTCTCTCTCACCCTCCTTTTGTCTCTCTCACCCTCATTTTGTAACTCTCTCTCTCACCCTCCTTTTGTATCCCTCTCTCGCACCCTCCTTTTGTATCCCTCTCTCGCACCCTCCTTTTGTATCCCTCTCTCGCACCCTCCTTTCGTATCCCTCTCTCGCACCCTCCTTTTGTATCTCTCTCTCTCTCTCTCTCTCCCTCTCACCCTCCTTTTGTCTCTCTCTCTCACTCACTGTCTGTCTCTCTCTCTCACTCTGTCTATGTCTCTCTCTCTCTCTGTCTATGTCTCTCACTGTCTATGTCTCTCAGTGTCTCTCTCTCAGCGTCTCTCTCTCAGCGTCTCTCTCTCTCTCTCTCTCTCTCTGTCTCTCTCTGTCCCTCATTCTGTCTCTCACCCTCCTTTTGTAACTCTCTCTCTCTGTGTCTCTCTCTCTGTGTCTCTCCCTCTGTGTCTCTCCCTCTGTGTCTCTTAGGAAATGGTTAGGAAATGCAGCTCAGTTACCACCCCATTTTGTGGGCAGTGTGCACATAGTCAGACCTGGCTCTCAAGAGAAGACAGGCTTCAGCAGCCTTCCTCAATAGCAAGACCATGCTCACTGAGTCTGTACATAGTCAAAGATTTCCTTATATTTGAGTCAGGTATTCTGCCACTGCACACTCTGTTTTTTTGTAAATTCTTCCAATGTGTCAAGTAATTATCTTCTTGTTTTCTCATGATTTGGTTGGGCCTAATTGTGAACAGCTTGCTTTGGGGCTCTTCTCCAGGTTCATTTCTCTGTAGGTGATGGCCTTGTTATGGAAGGTTTGGGAATAATTTCCTTTTAGGTGGTTATAGAATTTAACAGCGCTTTTCTAGATTTGGAAAATTAGAGAGTATCGGCCTAATTCTGCTCTGCATGCATTATTTGGTGTTTACATTGTACACAGAGGATATTTTTGCAGAATGCAGAGTCTCAATTCGGTATTTGTCCCATTTTGTGAATTCTTGGTTGGTGACCGGACCACTGACCTCATAACCATAAAGGGCAATGGGTTCTATAACTAATTCAAGTATTTTTAGCCAGATCCTAATTGGTATGTCAAATAATATGTCCCGTTTGATGATATACAAGGCCCTTCTTGCCTTGTCTCTCAGATCGTTCAGCTTTGTGGAAGTTACCTGTGGCGTTGATGTTTAGGTCGAGGTATGTATAGTTTTTTGTGTGCTCTAGGGGAACGGTGTCCAGATGGAATTCGTATTTGTGGTCCTGGCAACTGGACCTTTTTTGGAACACCATTATTTTTGTCTTACTGAGATTTACTGTCAGGGCCCAAGTCTGACAGAATCCGTGCAGAAGATCTAGGTGCTGCTGTAGGCACTCCTTGGTTGGGGACAGAAGCACCAGATTATCAGCAAACAGTAGACATTTGACTTCAGATTCTAGTTGGGTGAGGCCGGCTGCTGCAGACTGTTCTAGTGCCCTCGCCAATATATGTTGAAAAGAGGCTGGGGCTTAAGCTGCATTCCTGTCTCAACCCCCAGACCTGTGGAAAGAAATGTGTGTGTTTTTTGCCAATTTTAACCCCACACTTGTTGTTTGTGTAAATGGATTTTATAATGGTGTATGTTTTACCCCCAACACCACTTTCCATCAATTTGTATAGCAGACCCTCATGCCAAATTGAGTCAAAAGCCTTTTTGAAATAAGCAAAGCATGAGAAGACTTTGCCTTTGTTTTGGTTTGTTTGTTTGTCAATTAGGTTGTGCAGGGTGAATACGTGGTCTGACGTACGGTAATTTGGAAAAAAGCTAATTTGACATTTGCTCAGTCCATTGTTTTCGCTGAGGAAATGTACAGGTCTGCTGTTAATGATAATGCAGAGGATTTTCCTACTGTTGCTGTTGACGCATATCCCACAGTAGTTAATCGGGTCAAATTTGTCTCCACTTTTGAAGATTGGGGCGATCAGTCCTTGTTACCAAATATTGGGAAATATACCAGAGCTGAGGAGGATGTTTAAGTATAACCAATTGGAATTTGAGGTCTGTAAATGTTATAATTTAATTTAAGATACCATCAATTCCACAAGCCTTTTTGGGTTGGAGGGTTTGTATTATGTCCTGTAGTTCATTCAATGTAATTGGGAAATCCAGTGTTTAATAGTTGATTCTACAATTTGTATTTGATCATATATATGTTTTTGCTGTTTGTTATTTGTTATAGAGCCAAAAAGATTGGAGAAGTGGTTTATCCATACATCTCCATTTTGGATAGATAACTCTTCGTGATGTTGTTCGTTTAGTTTTCCAATTTTCCCAGAAGTGGTTAGATTCTATGGATTCTTCATTTACACTGAATGCGTTCAGAAAGGAAAGACTATTCTCCTTGACTGAATCACATGTTGTCACCTCCACTTTTAAATTAGAACGATGACAGACCATTAACACATGGCTCTTTGTTGATAAAACCTGTTAGATGTCTGTCTGTTGCTCCTCATAAGGCTGTGAATCAACGTTAACACTGCCACCATGTCAGTTCATTAAAACCTCCACAGTCATTAACTTCAGAAGGCAATCAGAGTAAAGAGAGAGAGACTAAAGTTAGTAAGTCTTAACTTTCTTTCCGGTGCCCACCCATTGATGAACTTGCGGTATGTGTGCGAGTGTGTGTGCGAGTGTGTGTGTGTGCAAAGCGCTAAAGCTTTAAAAAGTGATCCTCCTCCCATTGGGGCTGCGAGCAACTCAATAAACAAACTTTAACTGGTACATCTGTAACCCAAGCCACTATATTGCTCTGCTGTCCCTCCTTCCCTCCCTCCCTTTCCCTCCCTCCTTCTTTTCTTCCCTCTCTCCCTTTAATGGTTGGACCCCTCCTAAACAACATGTCAATTAGCAGCCTGTTGGTGTTTACGACTCTCTACTCTAAGATGGAAGAGTCAGACTCTGTGGTATCAGCTGAGGCGAATGAGAGTGAGAACCTGGGGAATTGGAGCCACAATGGTGCTTGTCAGGGAGAAGTGAGAGGGGGAGAGAGTGGGGAGTTGGATCCATAGTGGCGCTGATGCGAGGATGCTAAAATTAGCAGCACCAAACTGTTAAGTAGCTCTGTGAATTTTCATTGTGGAAGTTCATTAACACGTTTGAAGTTTGGAAGCGTTGAAGGAATCAGCCCGGGACTGAAAACACTTCAGCCGATTAAGATAACACTACTAAGAGACAGAGAGAGAGAGGGAGGGAGAGATTGTGAGAGTGAAAGCCGACTAACATGCCTAGAGGGACAGAGAGAAGGATGAAGAGGGATGGCGATAAATGGAGAGATAGTGAGTGAGAGGGAACAGACTGGAGGTGAAGTGAGGGAAGAGAGAGTAGTCAGAGAGAAGTAAAAGAATGTGCAGGTTCAGTTGAAGAACTAGTGTCAGTTGGGAGTTCCGTCACCACCTGACAGAATATCTCCCCCATTTATTTATTCTGTTGACTATGAAGTGTTCCACTCACCGTCAGTAGAGCATCCAGTGGAGCCATCACTGGAGCAGTACCTCATCTCTATCCTCTGTCGGCCCACCTCTAGCAGGGCAGGGTCCGGGACGCGGGCCTTACAGGTGTACCGGAACCGCTGCTCGTAGTGACCGCCGTTGTCCGAGATGTTGACCGGCGTCCAGGGGGTCCAAGGGGTGGTCTTCTTCAGGTCTGGACACGGGAGTGTGTTACACGACTGGTACTCCTGGAGAGAGTGAGAGAGGGAGAGGGAGAGAGACAGATGGACAGACATAGAATTATAATTATAAGAACGGATATTTTTTAAACATTTTTTTAAATTTCACCTTTATTTAACCAGGTAGGCTAGTTGAGAACAAGTTCTCATTTACAACTGTGACCTGGCCAAGATAAAGTATAGCAACACCTAGGTAGCACAGTGTCCAAGGAAGGGCCAGAAGTATACAGAATGGTGTCGTCTGCGTAGAGGTGGATCATCGCCCGCAGCAAGAGCAACATCATTGATATATACAGAGAAAAGAGTCGGCCGAGAATTGACCCCTGTGGCACCCCCATAGAGACTGCCAGAGGACCGGACAACATGCCCTCCGATTTGACACACTGAACTCTGTCTGCAAAGTAGTTGGTGAACCAGGCAAGGCAGTCATTAGAAAAACCGAGGCTACTGAGTCTGCCGATAAGAATATGGTGATTGACAGAGTCGAAAGCCTTAGCCAGGTCGATGAAGACGGCTGCAGAGTATTTTACAGTACACAGTACGTCTTTTATCGATGGCGGTTATGATATCGTTTAGTACCTTGAGCGTGGCTGAGGTGCAACCGTGACCGGCTCGGAAACCAGATTGCACAGCGGAGAAGGTACGGTGGGATTCGAGATGGTCAATGATCTGTTTGTTGACTTGGCTTTCGAAGACCTTAGATAGGCAGGGCAGGATGGATATAGGTCTGTAACAGTTTGGGTCTAGGGTGTCTCCCCCTTTGAAGAGGGGGATGACTGCGGCAGCGTTCCAATCATTGGGGATCTCAGACGATATGAAAGAGAGGTTGAACAGGCTGGTAATAGGGGTTGCGACAATGGCGGCGGATAGTTTCAGAAATAGAGGGTCCAGATTGTCAAGTCCAGCTGATTTGTACGGGTCCAGGTTTTGCAGCTCTTTCAGAACATCTGCTATCTGGATTTGGGTAAAGGAGAAGCTGGGGAGGCTCGGGCGAGTAGCTGCGGGGGGGAGCTGTTGGCCGAGGTTGGAGTAGCCAGGAGGAAGGCATGGCCAGCCGTTGAGAAATGCTTGTTGAAGTTTTCGATTATCATGGATTTATCGGTGGTGACAGTGTTACCTAGCCTCAGTGCAGTGGGCAGCTGGGAGGAGGTGCTCTTGTTTTCCATGGACTTTACAGTGTCCCAAAACTTTTTGGAGTTAGAGCTACAGGATGCAAATTTCCGCTTGAAAAAGCTGGCCTTTGCTTTCCTGACTGAGTGCGTGTATTGGTTCCTGACTTCCCTGAACAGTTGCATATTCAATGCTCTTGCAGTCCTCCACAGGATGTTTTTGTGCTGGTCGATGGCAGTCAGGTCTGGAGTGAACCAAGGGCTATATCTGGTCTTAGTTCTGCATTTTTTTGAATGGAGCATGCTTATCTAAGATGGTGAGGGAGTTACTTTTGAAGAATGACCAGGCATCCTCAACTGACGGGATGAGGTCAATATCCTTCCAGGATACCCGGGCCAGGTTGATTAGAAAGCCTGCTCGCAAAAGTGTTTTAGGGAGCGTTTGACAGTGATGAGGGGTGGTCGTTTGACTGCGGACCCCTGGCGGATACAGGCAATGAGGCAGTGATCGCTGAGATCCTGGTTGAAGACAGTGGAGATGTATTTGGAGACCAGTTGGTCAGGATAACGTCTATGAGGGTGCCCTTGTTTATAGATTTAGGGTTGTACATGGTGGGTTCCTTGATGATTTGTGTGAGATTGAGGGCATCTATCTTAGATTGTAGGACTGCCGGGGTGTTAAGCATATCCCAATTTAGGTCACCTTACAGAACAAACTCTGAAGCTAGATGGGGGGCGATCAATTCACAAATGTGTTGTCCAGGGCACAGCTGGGAGCTGAGGGTGGTCGGTAGCAGGTGGCAACAGTGAGAGACTTGTTTCTGGAGAGAGTAATTTTTAAAATTAGTAGTTCGAACTGTTTGGTTATGGACCTGGAAAGTATGACATTATGTATGACATCTCTGCAGTAGACTGCAGTAGACTGCAACTCCTCCCCCTTTGGCAGTTCTATCTTGACAGAAAATGTTATAGTTGGGTATGGTAATCCCAGAATTTTTGGTGGCCTTCCTAAGCCAGGATTCAGACACGGCAAGGACATCAGGGTTGGCAGAGTGTGCTAAAGCAGTGAGTAAAACAAACTTAGGGAGGAGGCTTCTGATGTTGACATGCATGAAACCAAGGTTTTTTCGATCACAGAAGTCAACAAATGAGGGTGCCTGGGGACATGCAGGGCCTGGGTTTACCTCCACATCACCCGCGGAACAGAGGAGGAGTAGTATGAGGGTTCGGCTAAAGGCTATCAAAACTGGTTGCCTAGTGCGTTGGGGACAAAGAATAAAAATAGCAGATTTCTGGGCATGGTAGAATATATTCAGGGCATAATGCGCAGACAGGGGTATGGTGGGGTGAGGGTACAGCGGAGGTAAGCCCAGGCACTGGGTGATGATAGGAGAAGTTGTATCTCTGGACATGCTGGTTGTAATGGGTGAGGTCACCGCATGTGTGGGAGGTGGGACAAAGGAGGTATCAGAGGTATGAAGAGTGGAACTAGGGGCTCCATTGTAAACTAAAACAATGATAACTAACCTGAACAACAGTATACAAGGCATATTGACATTTGAGAGAGACATACAGCGAGGCATAAAGTAATCGCAGGTGTTGATTTGGAGAGCTAGCTAAAACAACAGGTGAGACAACAACAGCTAATCAGCTAACACAACAACAGCAGGTAAAATGGCGATGACTAGGCAGAGAGGGTCGGATTAACTACACACAATTCTAAGCAAATCTTGTCTGCTAAATGAACTAGTATAGTCCACAGCCATTTGGCATTGCCAGATCAGGACCTAAGATAAGGACAACTCAGAGTATGCTACTCTGTTCTTCTGAAATAGACTACAGTTTCTAATCATGCTTCTTTAGACCTGTCTAAAATAAATAATGGATTTATTGTGAAGGTGTAGACTATATTACATGGATTTATTAGACTTGTTAAAATGTAGATGTTCCAAAGGTCTGCATCAGTGACTTGTGTGGAAGCCAGGAGATGCTAAATGTGTTAATATTAATTAACAGTAAATTACCGTGAGACCAACAGTTATTTGCTTGACAACCACTGGCTGACAAACGTTTGTGACCTCCACAACCCTATTCTAGATTGCACCTTTTTTTCTAAGAGTGCACTCTATCAGAGACACAAAACAGAGACAGATCCTGACCAAGTACAGGCTCAGTGACCACCAATTGGCTATAGAAAAAGGGAATCACAAAAAGACATGGCTACGCAAAGAGCAGCGTCTATTTGGTCACTGCACGACAGGGGAGGCAGAGACAGAGATGCACTTTTTCCTCTACTGTGAGGAATACTCCCAAATAAGATCATCTTTTTAAAGAAAATATCTCAATCAATTCCCATCTTCTGTGCATTTACTAATGACATAAAGCTGGGAATTATTCTGGGTGAGGGAGAAACTGCAAATATTACTGCCAGATATGGATGCCATAGTCTGAGGGACATCCCATGAACATTCATTATTTACATTGTATATAACTTACTGTTAATACATAGTGGAACCATCATCCATGTACACGTTGTTGATTATATATCAGACATACTCTTTCTATTTGTTTTTGTCATTTTATTTTTATCTAATTAAATGTTTTGACCGAAGATTACACAATACAACATCAGTAGTGTTGTACATGAATACAATATTATATGTACTAGTATTATTACTACTGAAATTAACTGTATTTCATCATCCTTATAGAATTGTACTGTATTTACTGAAATGCTGTACCACAATACTGCTTTGGCAATATCTACAAATTGCATTTCATGCTAATAAAACAATCTGAATTTGAATTTGATATTCCCGTGGAGAACAGAGAGGAAACACATTGATTTAGAACTAGATGAATGTATATTCCTATTAACATTCTACGATGACTTTACCCCGTGGTGTTTGTGCCAAGCATCATTTCTGCTGACGGGCAGCAGGTATCACATATGAACTATGAAACAGTCCCATTAGACCCACGTGCTGAACGTGGCAAGTGGCAAACAGGAAGAAAAGGTCATTGATCAGATGTGATTTATAACAGAGGGGGAGGGAGGTGGGGAAGGGAAGAAGGATGGATGAAGGGAAGGATGGTGGGGAAGGGAAGAAGGATGGATGAAGGGAAGGATGGTGGGGAAGGGAAGAAGGATAGATGAAGGGAAGGATGGTGGGGAAGGGAAGAAGGATGGATGAAGGGAATGATGGTGGGGAAGGGAAGAAGGATGGATGAAGGGAAGGATGGTGGGGAAGGGAAGAAGGATAGATGAAGGGAAGGATGGTGGGGAAGGGAAGAAGGATAGATGAAGGGAAGGATGGTGGGGAAGGGAAGGAGGATGGATGAAGGGAAGGATGGTGGGGAAGGGAAAAAGGATGGATGAAGGGAATGATGGTGGGGAAGGGAAGAAGTATAGATGAAGGGAAGGATGGTGGGGAAGGGAAGGAGGATGGATGAAGGGAAGGATGGTGGGGAAGGGAAGAAGGATGGATGAAGGAAAGGATGGTGGGGAAGGGAAGAAGGATGGATGAAGGGAAGGATGGTGGGGAAGGGAAGAAGGATGGATGAAGGGAAGGATGGTGGGGAAGGAAAGAAGGATGGATGAAGGGAAGGATGTTGGGGAAGGGAAGAATGATGGATGAAGGGAAGGAAGGATGGTGGGGAAGGGAAGAAGGATGGATGAAGGGAAGGATGGTGGGGAAGGGAAGAAGGATGGATGAAGGGAAGGATGGAAGGAAGGAAAAGAAGGATGGATGAAGGGAAGGATGGTGGGGAAGGGAAGAAGGATGGATGAAGGGAAGGATGGTGGGAAAGGGAAGGAGGATGGATGAAGGGAAGGATGGTGGGGGAAAAAGAAGGAGGGGGGACATGTGAGGGTATGATAATGGGAAAAACATGATACACAACTTTGAGTGACATTTCCATTTGACGTTCACTCCACCTGCAATAGGAGAGATGTCGGTCTCTGCCTTCCTCTCTGGCTGTTTGTTACAATAGTTAAAGTGAAAACCCCAGACCCACACAACAAAGCCCCTTTCCATCCTTGTTGTCTAATTATCTAATGTGTCTCTCTCTAATAGAGAACCATTGTTGCATGCTTTCTCCTCCGTTTTCCCCCTCTCCTTTCATTTCTCCTTTCCCTCACTCTCTCTGGTCCTTCTCCCAGGAAGCCATAAATACATGCTTTCCAGGGCACTGTTAGTGATGATGACATACCGATGTGCATGCAGCCTCAGTATGTCTAACGATCCAAGCGGCACCTGCTTATAACGACAAGTCAGATGAATAAAAACGAGAGGAGAGCAGAGGTGGGAGGGAGTGATAGGGTGATGCAGTGATACCGGGGGACTAAATTACACTATCGTCTTCGTCTCAGCGTCGTTTAGAGGGTGGAAGTTGATATGACGGCCATTCTCCCAGTTCCTTACTTATTCATGCTGAGTGAGGCCTTGAGTTGAGTGACTGCCAGACCTTGACCAAATAAGATAAAAGTCTCTTTTGTTCATCCATCAGGTTGTCACAGTGATTCTGGGGTTGGACAGAGGGGCCTCTCTCTCTCTCTCTCTCTCTCTCTCTCTCTCTCTCTCTCTCTCTCTCTCTCTATATATATATATATATGGAGAGAGAGATACTGTATATATATATATCTCTTTCCCTCTATATCTTTCGCCCTCTCTTTCCATCTCTCTCCCAGCGTGGGCCCAGGAACAGGAGTCCAAGGTTAAAGACAGTAGGAGGATCCAGATTGGGTTACATCACGGAGATGATGAATGAGAGTGTCATCCCCGTCGCCTTTCTGACTTCACACCGTCTAGATTAGTAACCATCAGCCTGCCACGCATTAATATTAAACACCATCAAGCATCAGGAGGACCTGGCCCGGCCCCAGCCATAACAAACCGCCTCTGTCTTCAATACAACTTCCTCCTTCTCAGCAATGGCTCGCCAAAGTTGAGCCAACGGGCCCAGTCTGGAATGATAACCTATTCTTCATAGTTTACTTATAGCCATATAGGACAGGGGAAGACTCATTTAACCTCTTTCAGTCTCTCCCCAAGGATGACAAAAACAACACCCAGCATGCAACAGTAAACAGGACGGGGGTGTTTGTTGTTGTGAGTTGTCCTCAAACAGTGTGAATTTGTAATGAGTGTGAGTGTGTGAGAATGTATTAGAAATGGACCGAGGGCCACGAAATAAACAGGTTCAATAGGTAGGAAATATCCCAAATAAATGTTGATTTACCCCTAAAACGTTCAGACAAATGTTCTCCTGTGTATTGTAATGACATTTTACACCAGATGATTTCAGGGCGAGCCGGGCACACTAATAAAATGACATTAGTGATGAAGAAAATTGGAATCATTGCCTGTATCTCTTCCTCTACACCCCCGTCACACATCGCTCCACTCGCAAACGCCTCTCTTCCGGAAAAAATTAAGGGAAACTGAAAACGCAGCAGAAATCATCGGAACGTGTAGAGTGGCATGTGGAACGCTAAATTGGATTCAATTAGTGCCTCATTCCTGCTGGGACCATTCATATGCATTATGGAGAGGACAAGAGCAGAGGAACAAAGGGGAGGGGAACGGGATGTGCTGTGGTACATTAGAATTCCTAACCTCTCTAACAGACAGCTGCCCAGAGGCTGCTAACAGAATAATGCGTACCGCAGCCAGTTCAGCGTTCGGCTGAGAGTATAAGGATGTTGGATATGTTCTTTACTGCTTCAGACACACAAGCTGTTGGGCTTTCTGTCCAGCACATACAGTGTGTGTGTCTCTGTCCAGTCTCTCTGTCTGTGTGAGTGCTGTGCGTGCGTGCGTGCGTGTGTGTGTGTGTGTGTGTGTGTGTGTGTAGGCCTACAGTTGAGTAATGGACTCAGGCATCTCCTGTCTCATTCATTCTCCATCCTAGACTCTCCTGGTTATTTTTCTAGGTGTTAAAAGCAGAGGGCCGGGAGAGGGGCGACAGAGGGTGATGAGAGAGGGGGATGACAGAGGAAAATGGGGAGTGTCAGGGGGCCATTTGTGTGGCTTGTGAAAGCATTACCTAAACCCTTGCCCCTAAGCCTCTCCTCCGTTGTTTTATCAATGTGTCTGTCTGGAGGGTGTGTGTGAAGGGAGGCAGATGGGGGACATACGTTACGTGTACGTGTCTGTACGTGTGCGTGTGTGCGTGTGTGTGTGTGTGTGTGTGTACGTGTGTGTATGATTGTGGGTGTGTGAGTATGTGTGTGTGTGTTGACGTTGAGTAATAGGGATCTTTGTCACTGGAGCCTCCTAACATCATTACAGTCAGTCGTGTTTATATCACTGCACTAAGAGACATGTGTGACGGTGTGTGTATACCTCTGGCCCTGCGGTTCCTGACACTACCCGTTCTGTTAGCCAGCCCAGCCAGCCCTGCTGCTAACTATCCATCCATCTCCCAGGTGCCTGCTTACTGTAACTCAGAACAGCTATGATATCTGCTGTGAGAAGAGAAGCAGTGTGTGTGACATACTGCTGTCTGTCTGTCTGCCTGTCTGTCTTCATTAATAGCCGCCTCTAGTATCCTGGGGAGAGAGGACAGATGGCTCATAAAAACATACCTCTTCCCGGTTTACGCTTCCTTTCCTGCGCTGAAATAAATATTCTCATCATTCTGCGTCTTTGCATGGTGGGTACAAATAGCAGAATAGACGCAAGGATGTGTTGTTTTATTTTACAACTTGTAGTCTACGTCTGGCATAACGGGAGCAATGATGAAGGAGTTGTGAGTAACATCACTTATCGGTAGCCTTTACATGTATCACAACTATGGGTGACTATCTGATTACAGTTGCTTCAAGATGTCCACCATTGTTCCTGTACCCAAGAAAGCAAAGATAACTGAACTAAATGACTATCGCCTGTCATCATGAAGTGCTTTGAGAGGCTAGTTAAGGACCATATCACCTCCACCTTACCTGACACCCTAGACCCACTTCAATTTGCATACCATACCAATAGATCCATGGACGGCGCAATTGCCATAGCACTGCACACTTCCCTATCCCATCTGGACAAGAGGAATACCTATGTAATAATGCTGTTCATTGACTACAGCTCAGCCTTCAACCACATAGTACCCAAGCTCATCATTAAGCTCGGGGCCCTGGGTCTGAAACCCGCCCTGTGCAACTGGGTCTTGGACTTCGATTACCAACAACGACGAGACAACCTACAGGGAAGAGGTGAGGGCCCTGGTGGAGTGGTGGTAGGAAAACAACGTCAACAAAACAAAAAAGTTGATTGTGGACTTCAGGATACAGCAGGGGGAGCACACCACCATCCACATCGACGAGGCCGCAGTGGAGATGAAAAGCTTCAAGTTCCTCAGTGCACACATCACTGACTATCTGAAATGGTCCACCAACAGACAGGAGGCTGAATAAATGTGTCTTGACCCCTAAGAATCTCACAAACCTTCACAGATGCACCATTGGCAGCATCCTGTTGGGCTGAATCAACGCCTGGTACGGCAACTGCACCGTCCATAACCGTAGGGCTCTCCAGAGGGTGGTGAGCTCTGCCCAAAGCATCATCGGGGGCGCACTGCCTGCCCACCAGGACATCTACAGCAGAGGGTGTCACAGGAAGGCCAGAAAGTTCATCAAGGACCTCAGCCACCCGAGCCACGGCCTGTTCACCTCGCTACCATCCAGAAGGCGAGGTCAGTAGAGGTGCATCAAAGCTGGGACCGAGAGACTGAAAAACAGCTTCTATCTCCAGGCAATCAGACTGTTAAATAGTCACCACTAGCCGGCCTCCGCCCAGTACCGTGCACTGAACTTTATTCAATGTCAGTAGTCGGCTACCACCCAATTACTCAACCCTGCACCTTAGAGGCTACTGCATATGTACATAGACATGGAACACTGGTCACTTTAATAACAGAACACTGGTCACTTTAATAATGTTTACATACTGTTTTGCCCATTTCATTCGTATGTATATTATTCTAGTCATGGCCTATCCTATTTAACTATTGCTGTACATAATGTATTTTAGAGAGAGAGAGAGAGAGAGAGAGAGAGAGAGAGAGAGAGAGAGAACATAAGACACTGACCTCTCCGCCCTCTTTCCCACCTCTTGAATTTGTTACTTCATGGTCTCCAATCTGCCGTGGGCTTTGCTTTGCCCAACCTTGATAAAAACAGTTCCTTACATCTCCCCTCCTCACCCTGCTACTAACCCTAACCCCAAACTGGAAACACACCTCACCCACTATAGACAGGGTTCACATCTTGAAATTAGGTTCAGAGAGGTTTACCACACGGATAGGGAGACCGGGACAGACTCAGTTTCCGTCTAGGAATGGGGTCTTGGAAGGGGGTTCTGGGAAGGAAGCCTTCAGGGCCGGAGTGGTATTTACAAAATAATGGGATAATGGCAGAACAGTGGTGACAGAGTTAAGGCAGCTGCAGCTGAGATTGTGTGTGTGTTTGTTTGTGTGGTCCAAACACTGGCACATCCTAGACTACATTATTGTTCATCAGTGCAACCAAAAGCTGGTACTAAGTGAACTGACCCATGCTGAACTGACCACCGCTTGATTAGGTCCAAGCTCCGAATTGAGATTTGCCCACGCCACCCAAGGAAGGCCTTGAATAAGCGACTCAACAGTAATGCCCTTAAAAACCCTTCCACCATCATCACTTGCGCCGTCTCCTCTACACCAAACTCCCCCCAACCCTCCCGGATTGATGAGAACGCTTCTGACATTCATACACTCCTACAAAACAAACGCCAAGGCCACAAAGCCCTCCTGTCCAACCCAGACACCCCCATTTTCCAATCCTCCCTCTCCCAGGGTCAAAACATCTGATGAAATCAAAAGTATAACATACAAAAACAACACCCAAGGGTTCTATGCTGCCGTTAAAGCCCTCTACGGCCCTCAAAAACAAGTCATCACTTCGGTCAGGTCTGCCCATGGAAACACACTTTTCAAGACCACCAGAGGATCCCAGAGAGATGGTTAGAGCACTTTGGAATCCTCCTTAACCACACCAACTCAACAAACCTGCTCATCCTGTACACACTCCCACTCCCACATCCCCACCATTCATGAACTCGACACCCCACTACAGTTTTCTGAGGTCCACCAGACGATTCAAATCCTAAAAGATAAGAAAGGTGCTGGACTAGACGGCATCCCAGCTGAAATCCTTAAGCAATATCTCCTCTTGTGCCAAATTCCACCTCCTCACCAAAGCCATCTGGCTGTCTGAACCATCTCACAGGCACGGAAGGATGACGATATTGTAGTCATGTACAAGAAGGGTGACAAAGCAGCTTGTGGTAACAGCAGAGTCATCTCCCTTCTTTCAGTGAGAAGGAAGGTTTTATTTTTTATGTATTTAACCTTTGCTTAACCTTTATTTAACTAGGCAAGTCAGTTAAGAACAAATTCTTATTTACAATCCCAAACACACCGCCCGGGCAACGAAGGAGTGGCTTCGTAAAAAGCATTTCAAGGTCCTGGAGTGGCCTAGCCAGTCTCCAGATCTCAACCCCACAGAAAACCTTTGGAGGGAGTTGAAAGTCCGTGTTGCCCAGCAACAGCCCCCAAACATCACTGCTCTTGAGGAGATCTGCATGGAGGAATGGGCCAAAATACCAGCAACAGTGTGTGAAAACCTTGTGAAGACTTACAGAAACCGTTTGACCTCTGTCATTGCCAACAAAGGGTAAATAACAAAATATTGAGATAAACTTTTGTTATTGACCAAATACTTATTTTCCACCATAATTTGCAAATAAATTCATTAAAAATCCTACAATGTGATTTTCTGGATTTTTTTTTCTAATTTTATCTGTCATAGTTGAAGTGTACCTATTTTAAGTGGGAGAACTTGCACAATTGGTGGCTGACTAAATATATTTTTGCCCCACTGTACACTTTTTTGACTTTGTCTGTACCTAGTGCCTGTGCATTTGGATTACTGTACTAAATGCGTGAACAAAAAGGAGGTATTTGGACATAAATGATGGACTTTATCGAACAAAACTAACATTTATTATGGAACTGGGATTCCTGGGAGTGCAATCTGAAGAAGATCATCAAAGGTAAGTGAAAATTTATAACGCTATTTCTGAATTTTGTTCTTGACATCTGGATTGCTTGTTTTGGTCTCTGAGCGCTGTACTCAGATTATTCCATGCTGTGCTTTTGTCGTAAAGCTTTTTTGATATCTGACACAGCGGTTGCATTAAGGATAAGTATATCTTTAATTCCATGCATAACAGTTGTATTTTCATCAACATTTATGATTTGTATTTCTATAAATTGATGTGGCTCTCTGCACTTTCACCGGATGTTTTGGAGGCAAAACATAACAAAGCGCCAATGTAAACAGAGATTTTTGGATAGAAATATGAACTTTATCGAACAAAACATACATGTATTGTTTTACATGAAGTCCTATGAGTGCCATCTGATGAAGATCATCAAAGGTTAGTGATTCATTTTATCTCTATTTCTGCTTTTTGTGACTCCTCTCTTTGGCTGGAAAAATGGCTGTGTTTTTTTGTGACTAGGTGCAGACCTAACACAATCGCATGGTATGCTTTTGTCGTAAAGCCTTTTTGAAATCGGACACTGTGTTTATCTTTAAAATGGTGTATAACACATGCATGTTTGAGGAATTTAAACCATAACCATCTGTTGTTTGAATTTGGCGCCCTGTACTTTCACTGGATGTTGGTCAGGTGGGATGTTAGCATCCCACGTACCCTATAGAGGTTAAAGCACTGCACCACTCGGGAGCCCAAGGTCATTGCAAGGATAATATGTTATCTACTCGCGTAGCACCTATCTGAAAACTTCCTACCAAAAATCAGGAAAGGCAGGTGCACCACCGACATGATTTTTTGTGGCCAAACAAATGCAGGAAAAGTGCCAGGAACAAAACCAAGACCTCTACATGGCTTTGATAAACCTCGTCAAAGCCTTTGACATCATCAAACGTGAGATGCTATGGCAGCAGCTCACCAAACTTGAGTTGCCTCCCAAGTTTCTGAGTGTCTTAAAACAATTCCATGAAGGAATTGCACGCCAGAGTGGTGCTTGGTGGGCATCAATCAGAGCCCTTTAGAGTAGAGGTTGGGGTCAAGCAAGGCTGTGTTCTTGCTCCAGGTCATTTTTAACATGTTCCATTTCTGCAGTTACAAGCCTGTCAAACAACTCCCTTGGCTCAACTGACGGAATCCAGCTACAGTGCCATCTGGATGGAAACCTCTTCAAGCCCACACAAAAAACAGAACCCAAATAGATCTTTGAATTCACGTCTGGCTCATACCCCAGAATCCATGCAACACACCTTCAACCTGGTCTCCTCCACCTGTCGACCTCCAAGACAATACCCAAAACACAGAAATAATTGCACAACTCTCATCCACATCCCCCCCACTCCATTCTGTCATCACTGGTGGTGTTCTCCTCAAAGATGTACCCCATTTCACCTTCCTTGGCGCTGTCCTCTCTCTGGCGTGCTCCATAGAGGAACAAGTCTCTGCTTCCATCGGATGACTTGGGGCCAGGGTTTTGGAAAATGTAAACCTCAAGACCCATACCAAAGTGGCAGTATAGAACATGTCTCCACCTGCTTTATGGCTCAGAGACCTGGACCCGATATAGGCAACACATAAACATCTTGGAAGCCTTTCACATCAGAAACCTCAAGACCCACACCAAAGGGGCAGTATACAATGTGTCTCCACCTGCTTTATGGCTCAGAAACCTGGACCCCATATAGGCAACACATAAACATCTTGGAAACCTTTCAAATCAGATGCCTACAACGCATCTTAGGGCTACCCTGGCAGGACAGAGTACCCCATAACAATATCCCCACCAACACCAAGTTGACCGACTCCTCTGTTGGCTCGGCCACGTGATGCCTGAACACTGCCTCCCCCGCCGATTTCTCTAAGGCCAGCTAAGTGCAGACAAGCGCTCTGCTGGAGGTCAGAGGACCTGCTGAAGCACTGTAACATCCATCCATCTAGCCTGAAAAACCTAGAAAACAGCATCTTACATAGGAGATGCGAGAGATGCAGCCAAAGACACCAACGTGCAGCTGGGACAACGCCATCCGACTCCCAACACACGTTTCTCAGCTCCCACATCGGCCCCCACAACCACATGAAGTGGCACAAGTGGTAATTGCGCTAACCTACCCCTACCCCCCATCCACAAGAGGAGCATTCTTCATCATCAACATTGATGGACTAAGAGTGTGTGTGTGTGAACAGACACCCACCAGGGTAGTGAAAAGAGAGTGTTTCTGTATAAGTGTGTGTGGCCGTGCCGTTTTCTCAGTTGTTTTATGGGGTATCAGTCATGCTTCATTACAGTTAGACTGTTAAGGTATGGGAGGTCAGCTCTCTCAGTTGTTAAAGGGTTATCTGTGCTTAGTTAGGTTAATCACAGAACATTATCAGATATGTTACTACTTTGCTGTGGGTTGTAAGTTGCTACTTTCAGCTTGCCAGCAATATTACATTAGTCATGCGTCATTACCAGCTCCTGATGTGGTTGCTATGGAATGCAACAGTAGATATGGTTGCTATGGAATGCTATAATGCAACAGTATATATTTATATAGCTCTGAAATGGGTTGCCAGTGCACAGTGAAACATTTGTAAGATGTAACTCTAATCATTTGACCCATATAGAGACCATGGTGCTATCTTTATAAAAGTGTCTATAGTCAGTACATCTGACCCTCACACACTTATACTGTACATCTGTTACTGGTTATCATGTGACTCTCTCTGACCCCTACTCACTAATCCATTTCAACTGTAACGGAATCTCATGGTCACGTGTCTTCCTTTCTATTTCTACCAGGCCTGTGGACGGAGGGAGGAGTGGGTTTGAAAATAGTGTTAAAATAACATGACAGTCTCATCATCCTCCTGACACCCAAGAGGACACCAGCGAAGCTGACATACACAACGTGCCATTTACATCCCTCCTGCATCACCCAGCCTTGGACTTCATTACTCAGCACTATGATATCATTTGCAGTAGGTAACATTTATAGATGGTGGCAAAAATACAATAAAATCATATTTTTTTATATTAATTTCTTGTCAGCATACAGTAGATAGACTAATAAAAGTTCATTTGTGTATTTTAATATGTGTATTCAGTTGAGGGAATATAGTGCAAGACCATATAGGGGGGTGATTTAGTGTTACATGTTAATGGTTAGCATTGGTCATGTATCTGCTGTTCTTAACAACATGTTAAGAAGTGCCATGGCTGAATATAAATACTAGGGGATTTTGGAGGGGATGACCCTTAAAGTTCAATGTTACAGTTTAGATGGTTAAGAAGTTCAAGGTCAGGCTGCTATGGAAGTGCAGCCTAGATCTGTGTGTGTGTGTGTGTGTGTGTGTGTGTGTGTGTGTGTGTGACATACCTGGGCACACCCAGGGCACTCGTTGCCGTTCTCGCAGGTCCTGCGACGTGATTGGATGCCGCCTCCGCAGGGCACCGTGCAGCGTTCCCATGCCGACCAGGCCGACCAATAGACATGAGGCGGGCAGGGCAGGTGCTCATTACAATACCTAGGAAGGACAAAGACCACGGCAGATGAGTGTGTGTGTGTGTGTGTGTGTGTGTGTGTGTGTGTGTGTGTGTGTGTGTGTGTGAGAATACGAGTACACACAGAGAGGCTATGGGAGTGCTGGGGGCCATGTGCAATCTGAGGTCTTTACTTAGTCTGTCTTTGGAATGGTTGGTTGTAAATAAGTGGCATTTTTTACATGATACACAACAGTACAATTATAAAAGAGGGACACTGGGCTTCTGAAAACCTTACCATATTTTAGACCGCAAGCTAAGGCAGCGAACCAACATAGCTTTTAAGGAGTTAGAGCTACTGATGCCACAAGACAACAATGACTATAGAGCACTTCTGTACAGTCCAAAGTCAGACAGACCAACAGACAGACTTACAGACAACTGTTAACAAGTTAACTCCATTAAAACAAAGATCTTTTACAGACCAAAGTATATTGCTTTTATGTCGCCATCAACGACAGAGAAATTACACACTATTAAAGTAGAATTACTAGAATTTAACAAAGCCTGCAAATGCACCAGGTATGTGGTAACCCATTTTGATATTCCTCTGAAATTCAGACTTAAACATGCATGTAATGTGCCTTTATGAAAGTTATATCTTAATGAGTCTACATGCATATCCCACATATTTTAATGGTGCTGCCTTTGAAAAAGCCACATAGACTCATGAATCATGTTTCATTACAATATTTAATTTTTACTGTACTGTTCCTTAGGTTAATTAGTGGAGTTCATTATCCAAAAATGTGATGCTATTGATAGTCTAATTATGGCCCATATACTTACACAAACTACAACTTCAGCAGTGTTTGTGTAACCATGAAAAACATTTTATGTTGGATAACAACTTTAGTGATGGTGACTCACGCAGATTTCCCTTACCTCATCGTGTCTGAGATTTGACTCCGAGAGAAAGAGATAGGCCTTGTTATATCTGCTTATACATATAACAGATAACACACACTGTGTACAAAACATGAATAACTGCTCTTTCCATGACATAGACCTGCTAGGTGAATTCAGGTGAAAGCTATGATCTCTTATTGATGTCACTTGTTAAATCCACTTCAATCAGTGTAGATGAAGGGGAGGAGACAGGTTAAAGAACGATTTTTAAGCCTTGAGACAATTGAAACGTGGCACACAAAAGAAAACAGGGTATGGTAGTAGGTACCAGGCGCACCAGTTTGTGTCATGAACTGCAACGCTGCTTGGTTTTTCACACTCAACAGTTCCCTGTGAGTATTAAGAATGGTCCACCACCCAAACGACATCCAGCCAACTTGACACAACTGTGGGAAGCATTGGAGTTAAAATGGGCCACCTAGCAGTGTCCATGCCCCAATGAATTCAGGCTGGGGAGGATCCTAATGTTTGCTATACTTAGTGTATATTATGTTTCTTTCTGGAGCGCAATGAAAAGTTGAAATAGGAAAACATTGGTGCATTACTCTGTTTTTCTATAAACCTATTTACATTAAAGTGCCTGAGATTCGGCTGAGGAAAGGGGAGAAAAGAGAGAGATAGAGCAAGAGATGACAGAGCGAGAAAGAAAAAGAGAGAGATAGAGCAAGAGATGACAGAGCGAGAAAGAAAAAGAGAGCGAGAGGAAAGCAGAACGGGAGAGGGAGAGAAGCACCGATTGCAGGAGAAATGAGAAAGAGAAAGAAAGAGAGGGGGTGAAAGGGATGGGATATAATGCAAATGGTAGCGATATTAGCATTGATCTGCATGGTCCCCTGCTGAGCATCAGAATAGAAGAGTCAGACCTAAGCCAGATCCATAGTAAATAGATTTAGAGCTTCGCTAAACTCATCGTCAATCCAGCCATGCAAATTGTTCTGCTCACTGATTAGATTAGCCTTTGTAAAATGCAACGGCCTCCCTCTCCCTCCTTCTCCCTCAGTAAAACTGGGGAGGAAGTCAAGAAGAAAATGGTACTAATAATTTGCCTATAGGAGCTGAGTAAGCAGGGGAATACAGTGGACATGTGCTGAGGGGGATGCTAGCATAAGGTACATAAACCTGAGCATTAGCCAGCCAGACTTCTGCCCCATGGCATTGACTGATTGGTTTTTATAACGGTTTCTCTTCCTACAGCCAGCAAACAAGGACAAACTGCTGGTATGCCCCTGGCCAGGTACTCAGACAGTTGGGTGTGAAAAGAGTGACTTTTCATCATTGATATATATACTACATGACCAGAAGTATGTGGACACCTGCATTTCAAATGTCTCATTCCAAAAGCATAAGCATTAATATGGAGTTCATCCCAAAGGTGTTCGATGGGGTTGAGGTCAGGGCTTTGTGCAGGCCAGTCAAGTTCTTCCACACTGATCTCGACAAACCATTTGTGTATGGACCTTTATGCATGGGGGCACTGTCATGCTGAAACAGCAAAGGGCCTTCCCTAAACTGTTGCCACAAAGTTGGAAGCACAGAATTGTCTAGAATGTCATTGTCTAGAATGTCATTGTATGCTGTAGTTCACTGGAACGAAGGGGCCTGGCACGAACCATGAAAAACAGCGGCAGACTAATATTCCACCCCCACCAAACTTGACAGTTGGCACTATACATTGGGCAGGTAGCGCTCTCCTGGTATGCGCCAAACCCAGATTCGGTGTGATTCATCACTCCAGGGAACGCGTTTCCACTGCTCCAGAGTCCAATGGCGGCGAGCTTCACACCTTTACACCTTCAGAAAGTATTCATACCCCTTGACTTATTCCACATTTTTGTTGTGTTAAAGCCTGAATACATTTTTTACAATACTCTATAACACACAATACCCTATGATTTACAAAGTGCAATCATTATTAAATACTCTTACAAACAATGTTGAAAACAGGATAATTTTATTGTTCGCTAACTTCGCTGGGTAGACCTCTGTGGTTGGAGAAAAAAGTACATTACCTCTACTTATCACTATTTTTAGCCAACTGTACAAAGCTTCTGCCGGTAGCTTGCAAAGTAAACATCAGCTAACAGTACATTGGCAAATACGTTCTTCGTTGCTTGACAGACAGAGCCCACAAAGGGTGGGAAATGAACCTAAACCACTCATATTTGTCAGGTATAGTTAACGTTTATTTTATATCACTCAAATATTCAATTAATGGTGGCCAATATTGAGAGATATCGTGAGGCTACCCCCACGTATCTAAAATGACATAATCAACTGATGCTTACTGATTATGAAAAGCATGTCGTTACTTGCTGTGTAACTGATGATAAAGCTAACTGTGTGCAATTGTTTTGCATGGAAAAATGGGAAATGTGTAGTTCTGACTATGCTCTTCAAGAGGTGATGATATTAAAACCAAATAGTGTTAACATTTATTAAACAATCCCTTGAAAACAGCACAGAGTTGTCAATAGTTTTAGAGGAGCTGGGGGTCTCCCTGCCCCCCCCAAGCAAGAAAACCGAACGCTCTGCACCGTATTTTGACTCTACACTTAAGCTCTAACTAAAGCCATCAGGCTTTATAAATAAAGTGTGCCTGTACATCTGAGATGAATATCTATTAAAGGAGGCTCTACGGCCACAGCAGAAAAACCCTCCACCCTATTCCTAGCATTAAAGGGAGAGCGCACTCCCAAAATCAAAGTGGTCCAACGTATAGCTGAGTCTACATTCCACACCATTTGTTCTGTACATCTGTATTTGCATTCGGTGGGAATCACTACATGCCTTTAACAAGTCAAGACATTTTGCCTTTCAATTAGGACAGAAATGAGAGGAGATAGATAGATAGATAGATAGACTACTTTATCACTGACCTCAACCCAGAGTCTCTCAGAGCGTTCACAGTCAGCCCACTGACATCCCTATCAGACCACAGCAAAATCACAGTCTACTTAAACAGAGCAATACTCAATCATGAGGCATCAAAGCCAAAGGAACTGAGTAACATTAAGAAATGCTATAGATGGAAGGAATGCAGTTTGGAAACCTACCAACAAACAATTAGGCAACAACAAATTCAATCCCTTTTAGACAATTTCCTGGGTAAAACATTCCACTGTAATAGTGAAGGTGTACACTTGGCAGTAGAAAATCTTAACAGTATATTTGACCTCTCAGCTTCCCTATCAAATCTCAAAATCTCAAATAGAAAACCGAAGAATATTAACAACAATGACAAATGGTTTGATGAAGAATGCAAAAATCTAAGAAAGAAATTGAGAAACCTGTCCAACCAAAAACATAGAGACCCGGAAAACCTGAGTCTACGCCTTCACTATGGTGAATCACTAAAACAATACAGAAATACACTACGGAAAAAGAAGGAACAGCATGTCAGAAATCAGCTCAATGTAATTGAAGAATCCATAGACTCTAACCACTTCTGGGAAAATTGGAAAACACTAAACAAACAACAACACGAAGAATTATCTATCCAAAATGGAGATGTATGGGTAAACCACTTCTCCAATCTTTTTGGCTCTATAACAAAGAATAAAGAGCAAAAACATATGCATGATCAAATACAGATCTTAGAATCAACTATTAAAGACTACCAGAACCCACTGGATTCTCCAAGTACATTGAATGAGTTACAGGTCAAAATAAAAACCCTCCAACCCAAAAAGGCCTGTGGTGTTGATGGTATCCTCAATGAAATGATCAAATATACAGACAACAAATTCCAAATGGCTATACTAAAGTTCTTTAACATCATCCAGTGGGTTCTGGTAGTCTTTAATAGTTCATCACATTTCTTCACACATATTTATTTTACTCTGGCATCTTCCCCAATATTTGGAACCAAGGACTGATCACCCCAATCCACAAAAGTGGAGACAAATTTGAACCCAATAACTACCGTGGAATATGCGTCAACAGTAACCTAGGGAAAATCCTCTGCATTATCATTAACAGCAGACTCGTACATTTCCTCAATGAAAACAATGTACTGAGCAAATGTCAAATAGGCTTTTTACCAAATTACCGTACAACAGACCATGTATTCACCCTGCACACCCTAATTGACAACCAAACAAACCAAAACAAAGGCAAAGTCTTCTCATGCTTTGTTGATTTCAAAAAAGCCTTCGACTCAATTTGGCATGATGGTCTGCAATACAAACTGATGGAAAGTGGTGTTGGGGGTAAAACATACGACCTTATAAAATCCATGTACACAAACAACTAGTGTGCGGTTAAAATTGGCAAAAAACACACACATTTCTTCACACAGGGTCGTGGGGTGAGACAGGGATGCAGCTTAAGCCCCACCCTCTTCAACATATATATCAACAAATTGGCGTGGGCACTAGAAAAGTCTGCAGCACCCGGCCTCACCCTACTAAAATCCGAAGTCAAATGTCTGCTGTTTGCTGATGATCTGGTGCTTCTGTCACCAACCAAGGAGGGCCTACAGCAGCACCTAAATATTATGCACAGATTCTGTCAGACCTGGGCCCTGACAGTAAATCTCAGTAAGACCAAAATAATGGTGTTCCAAAAAAGGTCCAGTCACCAGGACCACAAATACAAATTCCATCTAGATACTGTTGCCCTAGAGCACACAAAAAAACTATACATATCTTGGCCTAAACATCAGTGCCACAGGTAACTTCCACAAAGCTGTGAACGATCTGAGAGACAAGGCAAGAAGGGCATTCTATACCATCAAAAGAACATAAATTTCAACATACCAATTAGGATTTGGCTAAAAATACTTGAATCAGTCATAGAGCCCATTGCCCTTTATGGTTGTGAGGTCTGGGGTCCGCTCACCAACCAAGACTTCACAAAATGGGACAAACACCAAATTGAGACTCTGCATGCAGAATTCTGCAAAAATATCCTCCGTGTACAACGTAGAACACCAAATAATGCATGCAGAGCAGAATTAGGCCGATACCCACTAATTATCAAAATCCAGAAAAGAACCGTTAAATTCCATAACCACCTAAAAGGAAGCGATTCCCAAACCTTCCATAACAAAGCCATCACCTACAGAGAGATGAACCTGGAGAAGAGTCCCCTAAGCAAGCTGGTACTGGGGCTCTGTTCACAAACACAAACACACCCTACAGAGCCCCAGGACAGCAGCACAATTAGACCCAACCAAATCATGAGAAAACAAAAAGATAATTACTTGACACATTGGAAAGAATTCACAAAAAAACAGAGCAAACTAGAATGCTATTTGGCCCTAAACAGAGAGTACACAGCGGCAGAATACCTGACCACTGTGACTGACCCAAAATTAAGGAAATCTTTGACTATGTGAAGACTCAGTGAGAATAGCCTTGCTATTGAGAAAGGCCGCCGTAGGCAGACATGGCTCTCAAGAGAAGACAGGCTATGTGCTCACTGCCCACAAAATGAGGTGGAAACTGAGCTGCACTTCCTAACCTCCTGCCCAATGTATGACCATATTAGAGAGACATATTTCCCTCAGATTACACAGATCCACAAAGAATTCGAAAACAAATCCAATTTTGATAAACTCCCATATACACTGGGTGAAGTTCCACAGTGTGCCATCACAGCAGCAAGATTTGCGACCTGTTGCCACGAGAAAAGGGCAACCAGTGAAGAACAAACACCATTGTAAATACAACCCATATTTATGCTTATTTATTTTCTGTCCTTTAACCATTTGTATATTGTTAAAACACTGTATATATATAATATGACATTTGTAACGTCTTTATTGTTTTGAAACTTCTGTATGTGTAATGTTTACTGTTAATTTTTATTGTTTATTTCACTTAACATATTCACTTTATATATTATCTACCTCACTTGCTTTGACAATGTTAACACGTTTCCCATGCCAATAAAGCCGCTTGAATTGAATTGAATTGAGAGAGAGAGAGCGAGAGACAGAGAGAGAGACAGAGAGGCAGAGAGAGAGAGACAGAGAGAGAGACAGAGAGGGAGAGAGAGAGAGAGAGAGAGAGAGAGAGAGAGAGAGAGAGAGAGAGAGAGAGAGAGAGCGAGAGACAGAGAGAGAGACAGAGAGGCAGAGAGAGAGAGACAGAGAGAGAGACAGAGGCAGAGAGAGAGACAGAGAGAGAGACAGAGAGAGAGAGAGAGAGACAGAGAGAGAGAGAGAGAGAGCAGACAGAGCATGAGCAGAATCAAGAAAACCTACTCTTTTGGAACAGACAGACCCTTCTCCCCCGCAAGATCAGAGTGATACAGCATATTTCATCAATTAACACGTGT
The DNA here is from genome assembly GCF_036934945.1 of Oncorhynchus masou masou. Classification (NCBI taxonomy): domain Eukaryota; kingdom Metazoa; phylum Chordata; class Actinopteri; order Salmoniformes; family Salmonidae; genus Oncorhynchus; species Oncorhynchus masou. Next base: position 50,968,135 of record NC_088241.1, on the reverse strand, counting down.
CTCCCTCCACAGTGTGTAAAGCCACCAAGCCCTACTATAGGACCCTGATGGATTCTCTCATTCTCACAGCTCTACTGTTCAAGGTGTTTTATTGGCTGAGCAGGTAGTATGAAAGAAACAGAGATGGAGAGAGGGTCAAGGAGTGAAAGACTGAGGGAGGGAGAGAGAGAGAGAGAGAGAGATGGAGGGGGCAGGGTAGTCATAGTTATGAGTGCACTCGAACAAATGACAAATCTAAAGTCTCTTTTTCACCTTGAAAACTTGCTTCAGTCACCATGGAAACTCTTCAGTCATTTACAGCTCTGTTTTTTTCACACTTTCTTTCCATTTTTCTCACGGTCACATTTTTGAAATATTTTATTTTATTTTACCAGGTAAGTTGACTGAGAACAAATTGTTCTACTCATACACACATACCTTAAGCCTGTGTCACACAAAGCAATTTGGACACAATTTCTGTTGCAGATGCAAGTTCCAAGTGACATCATCTAAAGCACCTTTGCTGATACATGAGGCAATTCAAAAGCAATTAAATTGCATGCAACAGCCAATCCTGTTATCAATGGTGTAAAGTACTTAAGTAAAGACTATTTAAAGTACTACTTAAGACGTTTTCTGGGTCATCTGCACTTAACTATTTATATTTTTGACAACTTTTACTTGTACTACATTCCTAAAGAAAATAATGTGTTTTTTAATCCATACATTTTCACTGTCAAAATTCTTTCCAATATGTTGAGTAATTATCTTTTTGTTTTCTCATGATTTGGATAGGTCTAATTGTGTTGCTGTCCTGGGGTTTTGTGGGGTCTGTTTCTCTGTAGGTGATGGCTTTCATATGATATGGTGGTTGTAGAATTTAACGTCTCTTTTCTGGATTTTGATAATTAGCGGGCATCGGCCTAATTCTACTCTGCATGTATTGTATTTGGTGTTTTACAAAATTGTAGCAGAATTCTGAATTAATCTTGTTCCATTTTGTGAATTCTTGGTTGGTGAGTGGACCCATGACCCATGGACCCATGACCTCACAACCATAATGGGAAATGGGTTCTATAACTGATTCAAGTAATTATAGCCAGATCCTAATTTGTATGTCAAATTTTATGTTCCTTTTAATGGTATAGAAGGCCCTTCTTGCCTTGTCTCACAGATTGCTCACAGCTTTGTGGAAGTGACCCGTGGAGCTGGTGTTTAGGCCAAGGTATGTTACATGTTTTGTGTGCTCTAGGGCAACAGTGTCTAGATGGAATTTGTATTTGTGTTCCTGGGAACTGGACCTTTTTTTGGAATACCATTATTTTTGTCTTACTGAGATTTACATTCAGGGCACAGGTCTGACATAATCTGTGCAGAAGATCTTGTGCTGCTGTAGGACATCCTTGGTTGGGGACAGAAGCACCAGATCATCAGCAAACTGTAGACATTTGACTTCAGATTATAGTAGGGTGAGGCCGGCTGATGCAGACTGTTATAGTGCCCTCGCCAATGTATGTTGAAGAGGGTGGGGCTTAAGCAGCATCCCTGTCTCACCCTCTGGCCCTGTGGAAAGAAATGCGTGTGTTTTTTGCTAATTTTAACCGCACACTTGTTGTTTGTCTACATGGATTTTATAATGTCGTACGTTTTTCCCCCAACACCACTTTCCATCAATTTGTATAGCAGGCCCTCGTGCCAAATTGAGTCTAAAGCTTTTATGAAATCAAGACTTTGCCTTTGTTTTAGTTAGTTTGTTTGTCAATTAAGTTGTGCAGGGTGAATACATGGTCTGTTGTACGGTAAAATGGTAAAAAGTTAATTGGACATTTGCTCAGTACATTGTTTTTGCTGAGGAAATGTACGAGTCTGCTGTTAAGGATAATGCAGAGGATTGTCCCACAGTTGCTGTTAGCGCATATCACATGGTAGTTATTAGGGTCAAATATGTCTCCACTTTTGTAGATTGGGGTGATCAGTCCTTGGTTCCAAATATTGGGGAAGTTGCCAGAGCTGAGGATGATGTAAAGAGATAAGTGTCACCAATTGGAATTTGAGGTCTGTATATTTTATAATTTTGTTTAAGATACCATCAACACCACAGGCCTTTTGGGTTGGAGGGTTTGTATTTTGTCCTTTAGTTCATTCAATGTAAATGGGGAATACAGTGGGTTCTGGAAGTCTTTAATAGTTGATTATAAGATTTGTATTTGATCATGTATATGTTTTTGCTGTTTGTTCTTTGTCATAGAGCCAAAAAGATTAGAGAAGTGGTTTATTCATACATCTCCGTTTTGGATAGATAACTCTTCGTGTTGTTGTTTGTTTAGAGGTGTCCATGGATTCTATGGATTCTTCAATTACATTGAGCTGATTTCTAGCGTGCTGTTCCTTCTTTTTCCGTAGTGTATTTCTGTATTGTTTTAGTGATTCAACATAGTGAAGCCGTAGGCGTAGGTTGTCTGGGTCTCTATATTTTTGGAAGGATACGTTTCTCAATTTCTTTCTTAGGATTTTGCATTCTTCATCAAACTATTTGTCATTGTTGTTACATTTTCTTAGGTTGTCTGCCTGAAAGTTTTAGATTTAATTGGGAAGCTGAGAGGTCAAATATACTGTTTTGGTTTTCTACTGTCAGGTTACACCTTCACTATTATAGTGAAACATTCTGTCCAAGAAATAGTCGATGCCTAATTGTTTTTTGGTAGATTTCCACACTACTCTCCTTCCATCTACAGTATAGCATTTCTTAATATTATTCAGTTCCTTTGTCCTTGATGCCTCATGACCGAGCAAAACTCTGTCAAGTAGTGTGTGATTTTGCTATGATCTGATAGGGGTGTCAGTGGACTGTGAACACTCTAAGAGACTCTGGGTTGAGATCAATGATAAAGTAGTCTACAGTACTACTGCCAAGAGATGAGCTACAGGTGAAGTCAGAAGTCTACATACATTTAGGTTGGAGTCATTAAAACTCATTTTTCAACCACTCCATAAATTTCTTGTTAACAAACTATAGTTTTGCCAAGTTGGTTAGGACATCTACTTTGTGCATGACACAAGTCATTTATCCAACAATTGTTTACAGGCAGATTATTTCACTTAAAATTCACTGCCTCACAATTCCATTAGGTCAGAAGTTTACATACACTAAGTTGACCGTGCCTTTAAACAGCTTAGAAAAATGCAATGGCTTTAGAAGCTTCTGAGTCAATTGGAGGTGTACCCGTGGATGTATTTCAAGGCCTACCATCAAACTCAGTGACTCTTTGCTTGACATCAAGGGAAAAATAAAATAAATCAGCCAAGACCTCTGAAATAAAATTGTAGACCTCCACAAGCCTGTTTTATCCTTGGGAGCAATTTCCAAATGCCTGAAGGTATCACGTTTATCTGTACAAACAATGGTATGCAAGTATAAACACCATGGGACCACGCAGCCGTGATACAGCTCAGGAAGGAGACGGTTGAACCTACTTTGGTGCGAAAAGTGCATATCAAATCAAATTTTATTTGTCACATACACATGGTTAGCAGATGTTAATGCAAGTGTAGCAAAATGCTTGTGCTTCTAGTTCCGACCATGCAGTAATATCTAACATGTAATATAACCTAACAATTCCACAACAACTAATTTTTACACACAAGTGTAAAGGAATGAATCCCAGAACAACAGCAAAGGACCTTGTGAAGATGCTGGAGGAAACAGGTACAAAGGTATCTATATCCACAGAACAACGAGTCTTATATCGACATAACCTGAAAGGCCGGTCAACAGGAAGAAGCCACTGCTCCAAAACCGCCATATAAAAGCCAGACTACGGTTTGCAACTGCACATGGGGACAAAGATTGTACTTTTTGGAGAAATGTCCTCTGGTCTGATGAAACAAAAATAGAACTGTTTGGCCATAATGACCATCATTATATTTGCAGAAAAAAAGGGGGAGGCTTGCAAACTGAAGAACACATCCCAACAGTGAAGCATGGGGGTGGCAGCATCATGTTGTGGGGGTGCTTTGCTGCAGGAGGGACTGGTGCACTTCACAAAATAGATGGCATCATGAGGGAGGAAAATTATGTGTATATATTGAAGCAACATCTCAAGACATCAGTCAGGAAGTTAAAGCTTGGTCGCAAATGAGTCTTCCAAATGGACAATGACCCCAAGCATATTTCCAAAGTTGTGGTAAAATGGCTTAAGGATAACAAAGTCAAGGTACTGGAGTGGCCATCACAAAGCCCTGACCTCAGTCCTATAGAAAAATTGTGTGCAGAACTGAAAAAGCATGTGCAAGCAAGGAGACCTACAAACCTGACTCAGTTACACCAGCTCTGTCAGGAGGAATGGGACAAAATTCACTCAACTTATTATTGGAAAGCTTGTGGAAGGCTACCCCAAACTTTTAACCCAAGTTAAACAATTTAAAGGCAATGCTACCAAATACTAATTGAGTGTATGTAAACTTCTGACCCACTGGGAATGTGATGAAAGAAATAAAAGCTGAAATAAATCATTCACTCTACATTTATTCTGACATTTCACATTCTTAAAATAAAGTGGTGATCCTAACTGACCTAAGACAGGGAATTTTTACTAGGATGAAATGTCAGGAATTGTGAAAAACTGAGTATAATTGGATTTGGCTGAGGTGTATGTAAAATTCCGACTTCAACTGTATATGTGTACCTACCATAGGAGCCCTTGAAGCCTACCATTGACTATGAACATACCCAGTCCGACAGAGCTGCAGGAGTTGTGACCAGTTTTTGTTGGTTATGTTGTCGTAGTTGTGTCTATGTAACAGTATAACTTTAGACTGTCCCCTCGCCCATACCCGGGCACGAACCAGGGACCCTCTGCAAACATCAACAACAGTCACCCACGAAGCATCGTTACCCATCGCTCCACAAAAGCCGCGGCCCTTGCAGAGCAAGGGGAACTACTACTTCAAGGTCTCAGAGCAAGTGACTTCACCGATTGAAACGCTATTTCTCGTGCACCACGCGCACCACCGCTAACTAAGCTAGCCGTTTCACATCCGTTACATCTAGGGGGTATATGGGAGAGGTAATGTTGTCACATCCAGGTAGGTGTTTGTCCTCGCGTGCTGAGGGTGTCAGGTTCTTGTCCAGTTCTGGCATTTAGGTCGCCACAGACTAATACATGTCCCTGGGCCTGGAAATGGTTGATCTCCCCCTCTAGGATGGAGAAGCTGTCATCGTTAAAGTATGGGGATTCTATTGGGGGTATATACATAGCACACATGAGGACATTTTTCTCTGATTAGATAATACCCATTTTAATTTCTTGCCAGATGCAAAATGTTCCTGTTTTGACTAATTTAATAGAGTGGGTTAGGTCTGCTCTAAACCAAATTAGCATATCCCCTGAATATCTTTCCTGTTTCACACCTGGTAGTTTGGTGGAAGGGACTACCAGCTCTCTGTAACCTAGATGGCAATCAGTGGGTCCATCTTCTTTGTACCATGTGTCTTGTAGGATGACAATGTCTGTTTTTCCAATTTCTTTGATGAAGTCTGTGTTCCTGCTCTTTAGGCCAAAGACAGATGACCTTAGACCTTGTATATTCCAGGATGAGATAGTAAAAGCTTTGTGTTCCATAGTGTCTAGTGTTGTTTTTGTGTGGTTTATGCCCGAACCATCACAGTAGGTGTGAGCAGAGCATGTTGAGCATCTGATACATACCTCTTAGGTCGCAGAATGAGATATGGCCGGGTGTAATATTGGGGGTTGGGCCTGTTGCTCTGCTCACGGCTTGGGCATATGTCCTGCTGTCATGTTGAGGTCTGATATGTGGGGGCCTATATAGAGTGTGGCCAGGGTTTGCTTGGGGTGGTCTTAGCTGGTTGGGGTGTGGCTGGTGATGCTGTGGTCTGGGTGTAGTTCCTCTTGGCATGGGTTGTCTCAGTGCAGGTCCTTCAGGAGGGGGTCTTGCAGGTCTGGGAGGGTGTCTCGCTGGTCTCGGAGGGGTGTCCATTCTCTGTTGCTCCTGTGTGAGGTGCTGGAGCTACGGTTGAGGGTCCTTCAGGGTCCTGGCAAACAATGGGATGGCTGCCTTGTAGAGGTAGACCTGGTCCAGGGTGGAGTGATGGGCCAGGTATACATTAGGTTTTGAGGCATAGTCTTGTGAAATGCTTAGTTCTCTTTGTATGTTCTTTTGTATGTTCTCAGTGGATGTGTTGGGGTTGTCAAGACAGGGGAGCTGACAGGGGGGCTGTTAGGAGGGGTTGGTGGGTCCTGTGTTGTATGCTGCTGTATGGTGGCAGGGTGAAAGTATTTTTGTGGTAGCAGGGTGGAGATAACCACTTGTGCTTTGGGGAAAGTGGAAGATGTTTTTTCAATCACTCCCTTGAGTACAGTGGCCATCCTTTCCTGCTGCGTCCTCAGGAAATTTGTGCCCATGTGAATTATGATGTGGCTGGGGACCCTAGTCTGTCCCCTGACAACAGCTCCAGGGCATGCCTAGTGTTTGGTCACCAGAGTTTAGCAACTCTTGAATGTATTTGCCATTTGAGCCAATGAGTAGCACAATCTCTGGCTTTTGTATGTTCTCAGTTCTCTTTGTATGTTCTTTTGTATGTTCTCAGTGGATGTGTTGGGGTTGTCAAGACAGGGGAGCTGACAGGGGGGCTGTTAGGAGGGGTTGGTGGGTCCTGTGTTGTCTGTCCCATTGTTGTGTTGGAGTCGGGGTCTGGCTTCTCTGTGGGAGTGTCCTGCTTTCTGTCACACCTCAGCGTTCACCTCTTCATTCAGTGCCACGTGTGCCTCTAAGTTCTCTCACCTCAGTCCGTAGAGCAGCCAGCTCTCTCAGACTGCCGTCTCTTGACATAGGGCTAGTGTGCCTTTGTAGCACTGTGCCATGCCAGGGGATGGTCTGTGTGGAAAATGAAGTTGCTTATGTTCCCCTCTTTGTAGCAGTCAGCAAATAGTGTCTCTGGATTGTTCTTGAGGAGCTTTTTTTTGTACTTATTCCTTGCAATGTATTTTTCATATCCATGGGGTACTGTATTGTAATAACCTCTGAACAGGGATGAGCCAGGGGGGCTTCAAAAACCTCTACATTTGGGTGGATGGGGGAGCTGGGGAACTCTCCTGCCATTGTTAGGCTCAAGAGTTTTCACTCCTCTCACTTCACACTTAAGTGATAATTGATCAGTTCAGTTTCTTTCCTAGCAGCTTGGTACTTTGTAGCCTTATTTATTAAGCTTTACATAACACAATTCCCTCCAGATGATTGTCTTTTACTTTTAGCCTTCAGAAGTAAGTTCAGACTGAACTTTACTCACTCAGTGTTGTTGCAGACGGAATTTCCAGGTTCCGCTGTGTTTTTTTTGCAGGTATTGGTTTGTTAGAAGTTTTTTTCTTGATAGTTCTTGGTAGTAATAGTCCATTCAGGTCCATTCAGGTCATTTAGTCTTAAATCAAGGTGGAATTGTGATTTGGATTGAAGGTTTTGATGTTGAGGTTATTATCCTGTATTAGTCCTTGTGAAAAAATTCAGATTTATCTACATTTATCCAACTCTAATTCTATATTTTTTCAGGAGAACTCAGGAGCTCATGCTCTCGGTGTGTGTCGCTCTCTCTCGCTATCTATCCCCCTCCCTCTTTCCCTCCCTCCAGAGGTGGTCAATGAAATCAGCAGCATGATGTCTGGGTAGCTAAAAGAAGCTGGAGTCTCATATAAAGAATGCCCAAGTCCCCATGTTTCACTATGATGAAATGGACCATGTATAAATGACATATAGAGGAACAAAGTACCCAGACACTAAGGAATCTGTCTGAAGTTATTCTCATATTATTATTTACTTTGTTGTAAAGTTTCAGGTAAAGAAGTTTCACTTCAAACAACCTGTAGACGTGTTGACCTTCTCTACCTGCACTGTTTCATGTTCTCTCACTTTTATTTTTCTTCTCTCACTTTCTTTCTCTGCAAATCCCATATTTCAGAGGGCCACATCGGTTGCTTAGAAACCTTCAAAACATATTTTTTGGAGGTGATTATTCCAGACCAAAGCAGAGGATCCAGAGCTTCAGAAGGAATGCAGCTTCCCTCGTCTGTGTGGAGCTCAGATAATTACCAGGCTCAGAAACATCCCTCTCTCTCTTAATTGGCTGTCAGAGTCGGACAGAAGTGATTATGACAACAGTGAGGAATTTCTTCCAGCCATACATTTTACATTATAATGTATGACTGGCTAGATGAAGGACTCAAGACTTCTGTGACACTCACACCAGCAAGGGGACTGTGTGAGGTGATCTGGTGTGGATTTACGGTTGAGTATAAGTGGCTATGTGCGTGTGTACATGTGTATGAATTTATGTGTGTGAGTCCTGTACCTCTCCTCTCGGTTCTGCCCCACACACACTCGTCCTCCGTGGCGCGGGGTGGGGTTGCTGCAGGACCTCTGGCGGACCTGGAAGCCAATGCCACAACTGGTACTGCAGGGAGCCCACAGAGTCCAGGGGGTCCACGCTCCATTCCTATAGAGAAACACAGACCACAGGGTTACACACACAATGAGAAAGGCGGTGGAGAAAGATAGAATGCTTGCTATTGGGAAAATCTTTCTGTTGTCGAATTAAATATATACTCTATGTATTATCCATAACATGAACTGTAAGCTTGTGGTGTCTTTGTGAGAAAAGGGCAGATTGACAAATACAAATGAAAAGACAGACAGAAAGACAGACAGACAGACAGGCAGACAGACAGACAGACAGACAGACAGACAGACAGACAGACAGACAGACAGACAGACAGACAGACAGACAGACAGACAGACAGACAAACAGACATATACCTGGAGCAGTTGGCCACCTCCACGTTGAGTCCATGACAGGACTGACCCCCACACTGGGGTGTGGGGTTATCACACGCCCTGGTCCGACACAGACAGGACCCAGCACTGCCTCCATCAGTATTGATACAGGCCCCCCAGCCTGACCAGGACCCAAACCCTCCATCCACCGTCACATTACGCACCTGGGGAAAATACAGAGAGGAGGAAGAAAATACTTAGAACTATGTTGGAGGTAAATAGAAAAGAACGAAGGATAGAGGGGGAGAGAGATCGAGAGAGTTGGAATACAGGGAGGGAGTTTGAATAGGGGGGAGAAAGTTGAGGCGGATGGAGGGAGAGATAACTATACACAAACAGGAAGTTTCACTAAACCATATACTCATGTACGGTATATCCACAAGGGTAATGAATAATAATGTAGTCACTACAGATATGTAGATATGGACACTCTGAGATCCAAATAAGGAGATATATAAATAAAAAGACAGTATGATTTTTTTAAAGTATAATCCACAAGGGACAAAACACATACTTTAGCTGGGAAATGGATGATGAATGATGAGAGAGAGAAATAAATATTCACATACACACACATAGTTATTCATATAGAAATGTCCATTTGTATAAAACAGAAAACAGTGCAGAATTTCAATAGCAATGTATTACAAATGACGGCCTGGCCATACGGGCTAACTGGAAAGAAATGATGTGACATTCAAAACCACAGGTGATATGAGCCATGTAATGGTTACATTTCCGGCTAATTTAAAAAATGCTAAGAGCATTTTAACAACAGGAGAGAGAAGGCTTGATGTGTCACTGCTTTGGCGGGAACTGAAATAGCGTCTGCCCTTCTCTTATTGGTAACTGAACCCAGTCGACGGTCTAAATTGGAAGACATCTCAATGAGAGAAACATACTCTGGTGATTGGAGAGAGAGGGGGGGGGCAAGAGAGAGAGAGAAGGGGGGTGTGGAGCAGAGAGAGAGAGCGCAGAGAGAGGAAGAAAGAGAGAGGGAGAGGGGGGAGCAGAGAGAGAGAGAGCAGAGATAGGAAGAAAGAGAGAGAGAGAGAAACACCATTGTAAATACAACCCATATTTATGCTTATTTATTTTATCTTGTGTCCTTTAACCATTTGTACATTGTAAAAACACTGTATATACATAATATGACATTTGTAATGTCTTTATTGTTTTGAAACTTCTGTATGTGTAATGTTTACTCTTAATTTTTATTGTTTTTCACTTTATATATTATCTACCTCACTTGCTTTGGCAATGTTAACACATGTTTCCCATGCCAATAAAGCCCTTGAATTGAATTGAATTGAGAAAGAAGGGGGAGAGAGAGATAGACTTTTGACTTTTTGTCTTTCTTTAATGATACATCCTCATTTCATCAAAAGGGGAGGGGGGGCAGAGAGAGAGAGAGAGAGAGAGAGAGAGAGAGAGAGAAATAGAGAGAGGGGGGGAAGCAGAGAGAGAGAGGGGGGGGGCAGAGAGAGAGAGCCACCCCCACCACCCCCACCCACCTTCAAAAAGGAAATATCCCTGGTGCTGTATACTCACCTTGCCCTCTACCCCACGATACAAAACAACAACATACATCTCAATAATCAAAACCTAACTACTTCTACAATCATATATCCAACCCACCTTTCCCAGCTAAACACACTATATCTTCTGAAACATCTCCACACTTTTTAATAATTTTATAGAACTCAAATTCCACCCTAAGGCGTGCAGAGACCATCCCATTAAATAATAGTAAAGGGTCTGTTATCCCCCCACCTTTGACCCTGCTCCTCCTTGTTAGCCAAATAGCCAACTTTGCCTGAGCAAACAGAAAATTCAACAACCCGCATTTGCCAACCAGCTACTAGTGGCCAGGGCTCCATGTAGAACCCTCCACTGGAGGTCCCCTGACCTCTTTGGTACTGGGGGTTTGTAGAGCCTCCATCTATAACCCACCATACTCTCCGCCCCACATACCCCCTGCCACTGATGTGCCTTCACTCCTGTTAGGCTACTAATGTTCCTAACCTTAATGCAGAGCTTGTAGAAGGCTTTACCTCCCACCCCCTCAGAGGCTCAGAGTGTTAAAATCCAACAAGTCCTCCATCCCCCTTGCCAGTCCCCAGTCTCTGCCATCACCTTCAGTGGCGGAAACATTGGTGGCCCCTCCCCCTTTGGCCGCTCAAACACCCCCATTACCGGCTCACAACACCCCCGTTACCGGTTGTATTGTTCATTTCTAATGTTGTCATTCTGTCTTTTTAGGTTTTTTTTCTGTACTTTTTCTAAACATTTTCCACCGTACATTATTACTCTGAGACAAGTTATTCTGGGGATTTTGGGCACTCATTGCTTTTCCATTCTATGCTCGAATTACAGGGTTGTATAACCGGAACGCCCAGGGGGGCCGAAATAATGCGATCAAGTACATTTCGTGGAACATCAAAGGGGTTAATAACCCGGTGAAGCGTAAGAGGGTGTTGACACACTTAAAGGGTTTGAATGCAAATGTTGCATTTATACAAGAGACTCACTTGAGGACTGGTGAGCATTTTAGGATGCGTAGGGACTGGGTTGGTCATGTGTTCCACTCTAACTTTCATAGTAAATCAGGAGGTGCTACCATTTTGGTTGATAAAGCTACTCCCTTTGTAGCTTCTGAGGTTATTGCTGATCCTAAGGGACGATACGTCATAGTAACCGGTGAACTGTTTTCTACCCCTCTTGTTTTGGCTAGTGTTTATGCTCCCAATTGGGATGACGCAAGTTTCATTTCTTCCTTTTTGTCTGCTATACCCAAGTTAGATTCCCATTTGTTGATTTTCAGGGGGGGATTTCAACTGTAAAATGTCCCCAGTTCTTGACAAGTCCTCACGAACAACTACAGGCCCATCTAAATGTGCCCTACTTATTCAATCCTTTCTTCAGATGATCCTTTCTTCAATGTTTGAGGCCTGGCATTTCCTACATCCTACAGAAAGACAGTATTCCTTTTATTCTCATGTTCATCAAACTAACTCCCGGATTGATTACTTATTTTTGGAAAAAAAACTTCTGCCTAACCTTCGGCAGTGTACTTACGAGAGTATTGTTATTTCTGACCATTCACCATTAGTGTTTGAACTAGAGTTTCCCCAGCGACCTCCTATGTGTTATCAATGGCGTCTTAACCCCATTTAACTCTCAGATAAGGAGTTTGTCAATTTCATTTATTCTGAAATCACCTTATTCCTAGAAACTAATTCAACACCAGGTATGTCCTGCTCTACCATATGGGAGTCTCTCAAAGCATACCTACGTGGCCAAATTATTTCTTATACAGCCAACCAAAACAGAGTTCGCTCTCAGCAACTTCAGGACCTGAGCGAGTCCATAGCCACATTGGATGAGAAGTATTTTGCAGATCCTTCCTCTGATCTGCATAAACAGCGCCAACTACTCCAATCTGAATTTGATGAGCTTTCTACCAGGCAAGCTGAACAGTTACTCTTGCGAGGTCGGTACAGAGTGTATGAACAAGGCGACAAGGCCAGTAAAGTCCTTGCACATCAGATCTGTAAATCTGAGGCCTCACGTTTAATCCCACAAATAAGGACCCCGTCTGGCGCCACCACAGTTACAGTGCCATGCGAAAGTATTCGGCCCCTTTGAACTTTGCGACCTTTTGCCACATTTCAGGCTTCAAACATAAAGATATAAAACTGTATTTTTTTGTGAAGAATCAACAACAAGTGGGACACAATCATGAAGTGGAACGACATTTATTGGATATTTCAAACTTTTTTAACAAATCAAAAACTGAAAAATTGGGCATGCAAAATTATTCAGCCCCCTTAAGTTAATACTTTGTAGCGCCACCTTTTGCTGCGATTACAGCTGTATGTCGCTTGGGGTATGTCTCTATCAGTTTTGCACATCGAGAGACTGAAGTTTTTCCCATTCCTCCTTGCAAAACAGCTCGAACTCAGTGAGGTTGGATGGAGAGCATTTGTGAACAGCAGTTTTCAGTTCTTTCCACAGATTCTCAATTGGATTCAGGTCTGGACTTTGACTTGGCCATTTTAACACCTGGATATGTTTATTTTTGAACCATTCCATTGTAGATTTTGCTTTATGTTTTGGATCATTGTCTTGTTGGAAGACAAATCTCTGTCCCAGTCTCAGGTCTTTTGCAGACTCCATCAGGTACAGTTTTATATCTTTATGTTTGAAGCCTGAAATGTGGCAAAAGTTCGCAAAGTTCAAGGGGGACGAATACTTTCGCAAGGCACTGTATACATAAAGAGATCAATGATCAATTCAAACAATTTTACTCTGCGCTATACACCTCAAGACCCTTTGCTGATCGATTCCTTCTTTAATGCCTTGAATATGCCTTCAATTGATACAGACTCCCATGACTGTATAGAAGAAGAATTTACACCTGAGGAGATTGCAAAAGCAGTGTCCGCAACGAAAAGTGGTAAATCACCGGCTCTGGATGGTTTTCCAACAGAATTTTACAGGACGTTTTCTGGTCTGCTTTGGCCATTCTTGTCTCGACTATTTGCAGAGTGCCTTAATACCTCAAAGCTACCACCTAGTCTTTATCGGGCTTCAATTTCAATACTATTAAAGAAAAACAAAGACCCCCTGGAATGTGGATCCTATCGCCCAATCTCGCTTTTATACTGTAATTACAAAATCCTAGCCAAGCTTTTATCCATCCGTATGTAAGGCTCACTGCACCAAGTAATACACTCTGACCAGACTGGCTTTGTGAGAAAAAGGCATTTGTTTTTCAATATTATGCGCCTTGTGAATATACTGTACTCCCCAGCGTCGGAGGACCCGGAGGTGGTGGTCACTTGATGCGGAAAAAGCGTTTGACCGCGTTGAGTGGGATTACCTAACAGCTGCCCTTTAGAGATTTGGCTTTGGCCCCTAATTCATTGCGTGGATAAAGATTCTTTATTTTTCCCCCATGGCTTCAGTACGGAGTAACAACTTGTCCTCTATTTTCCCTTGCACCGCGGATCCAGACAGGGTTGTCCACTCTCCATCTTGTAGTTTGCTTTGGCAATCGAGCCTCTCGCCATTGCACTATGCTCTAATGATGCCATTCAAGGAATAATCAGGACGGGCTTAGAGCAGAAAGTCTCGCTATATGCTGACGACCTCCTTTAGTTTATCTCTAACCCTGATACCTCATAGCCACGTGCCTTATCTGTTCTTAAAAAGTGTTGAACAATCTCAGGGTACAAGCTGAATCTAGGCAAGAGTGAGCTTTTTCCTGTAAACAAGGGTGCTTTAAAGTGCTCTTTTACAAGTTCTCAGTTTAGGATTGTCCGGGATCAATTCACCTACTTGAGAGTTAAAGTGACAAGGAAATATTCAAATTTGTTTCAGGAAATCTTTGTTGCTCTAGCACAGTTTGAAACAATCTTTTACTCGTTCTCTTATCGGAAGGATTAATGTCACTGGATTTATTTCACTGGATCAAACATTCATGCATTTTATTTTGGGATGGCAAGGTACCACGGATTGGTAGAAAACATTTACAGAAGCCTAGGTCATTGGGGTTTTAGCTCTACCAAATGTTCAGACATACTATTGGGCTGCAAATTTCAGAGCCCTTCTGTACTGGCTGCAGACTGATCCTACTGGCCCTTAACCACTCTGGGTCCAGATGGAGTCTGAATCGTGTAAACCTGCTGCACTTTCTTCTGTGTTGTGCTCGTCTCTCCCAGTGTCCAGAGGAAAAAGGTGTGTCAACCCAATTGTAAAGCAGTCTCTTAAAATTTGGAATCAGTTCCGTTCAGCCTTTAGCCTCCGAGGCTTTTCTCTATCAGGCCCAATTAATCATAGCATTTTATTTCCTCCATCTCTGAATGATGGAGCTTTGCCATCTGGCACTCACTAGGCCTCTCCTCACTAGCCCAATTATTCTTTGATGATACATTTGCCTCTTTTGCTCAGCTACAGGAAAAGTTCAACCTCCCCCAATCCCACTTTTTCCGCTATCTTCAGACTAGGAACTTTGTCAGAGCTAACACACCTGAATTTCCCCATAGGCCTGTGAATACAGCTATAGAGACAATCTTGGAGCTGAACAAGCTTCCTAGGGGTGCAATTTCAGATGTATATGCAATCATTAATGACTTACAGAACCCTTCTTTGGTGCCTTGAAAGACTCGATGGCAAAAGGATTTGGGGGAGGAACTTGGGGAAGACACCTGGGAATCTGTGCTGCACAGGGTGCACTCGTCCTCTTTTAGCACTAGACACAGCCTCATTCAATTCAAGGTGTTTCACCGTATCCACTGGTCGGGGGCCAAACTTGGAAGAATATTCTCTGATTTTGATCCGCCCTGTGTCAGATGTAAAATGGAACCAGCCACACTGTTGCATATGTTTTGGAGCTGTCATAAACTGTCAGGTTTCTGGGAATGAATATTTCAATGTTTCTCTGATATATATGACACTGTTATAGATCCGTCTCCCCTTACAGCCCTTTTTGGAGTACTGCCCATAGGTACCCCCCTATCAAGAATCCAGTCAGACACTGTTGCTTTGCAACTCTTTTAGCTAGACGGCTAATACTATAGAACTGGAAGATGGCAGCTCCCACATCTTGTAAATATTGGGTGAGAGAAAATTCATGTGGGTACCCCAAACTGTTTAATGAGGCTTGGGCTCCATTCCGGTCTTACTTTAAACAGTCCATCCTCTGATGGCATTCCTATGAAAACCAAAATAAGTCTGTATTTGACCCCCCTGTGACTTAAGGGTTGGATGAGCCTTTCTTTGTGTTTTTTCTGTGGGGAGGGGGGTCATTAAGGTTGATGTGCTTATTGATTGTGACCTGCGGATGCCTTGTTCATCTTGCCCGGTCAGAGGCTAAAATGTGAGCTTGTTTTTCCTTGTTTTTTTATTTTTATTTTGACATTTTGTTCACTTCTAGATAAAATTATTTTTATTCTTTTTTTTATTTTAAAGCATTGCAAACGTTTTATTTTTGGTCCAGTGGATGGTCGGTCTGTGGCCATGACTGTCTGTGAGTGGTAGCATTTCTCCACCCCCTATCCCTTGACTGTTTACAGGAACAATGGTGAGGTGTTTGCTCTGTCCCTGTACTATAGATTGCCCTTTAACCTTTGTAGCCTTCTGCCTGGTGTGTTTAACTTGTCTAAAGTATGGTATCTTTAAAGCTATTTTTTTTAATGTATTATTATTATTTTTTTCTAGTTGAGTATATTATTTATATTGCCTTGTGTTGTCTTGTCTGTCTGTGTGTTTGTGTGTGTGTGTGTGTGTGTGTGTGTGTGTGTGTGTGTGTGTGTGTGTGTGTGTGTGTGTGTGTGTGTGTGTGTGTGTGTGTGTGTGTGTGTGTGTGTGTGTGTGTGTGTGTGTGTAAAACGTAATAAACAGAGTTTTCAAAAAAAAGATTGGGTCAGTCACAGTGGTCAGGTATTCTGCCACAATGTGCTCTCTGTTTAGGGCCAAATAGCATTCTAGTTTGCTCTGTTTTTTTCTTTCTAATGTGTCAAGTAATATTTTAGTTTTCTCATGATTAGTTGAGTCTAATTGTGTTGCTGTCCTGGGGCTCTGTGGGGTCTGTTTATGTTTGCTTAGGGGACTTTTCTTCAGGTTCACTTCTCTGTAGGTAATGGCTTTTGTTATGGAAGGTTTGGAAATCGCTTCCTTTTAGGTGGTTGTGGAATTTCTGGATTTTGATAATTAGCGGGTATCGGCCTAAAACTGCTCTGCATGCATTAGTTGGTGTTTTACGTTGTACACAGAGGATATTCTTACAGAAGTCTGCATGCAGAGTCTCAATTTGGTATTTGTCCCATTTTGTGTATTATTGGTTGGTGAGCAGACTTGTGTCTCAGATTGTTCCACAGCTTTGTGGAAGTTACCTGTGGCACTGATGTTTAGGTCGAGGTATGTATAGTGTGTTGTGTGCTCTAGGGCAACGGTGTCTAGATGGAATTTGTGTTTCTGGTCCTGGCGACTGAACCTTTTTGGAACAACATTATTTTTGTCTTACTGAGATTTACTGTCAGGGCCCAGGTCTGGCAGAATCTGTGCGGAAGATCTAGGTGCTGCTGTGAGCCCTCCTTGGTTGGGGACAGAAGCACCAGATCATCAGCAAACAGTAGACATTTGACTTCAGATTTTAGTAGGGTGAGGCCAGGTGCTGCAGACTGTTAAAGTTCCCTCGCCAATTCGTTGATATATACTGTATGTTGAAGAGGGTGGGGCTTAAGCTGCATCCCTGTCTCACCACATGGCCCTGTGGAAAGAAATGTGTGTGTGTACATGGATTTTATCATGTTGTATGTTTTTCCCCCAACACCACTTTCAAATAATTTGTATAGCAGACACTCATGCCAAATTGAGTCAAAGGCTTTTTTGAAATCAACAAAGCATGAGAAAACTTTGCCTTTGTTTTGGTTTGTTTGTTCGTCAATTAGGGTGTGCAGGGCGAATACGTGGTCTGGAATATCTACAGCCTAAGAGATGGTAGTCATTTTTGTTGTGCCAGAACTTCTGGGGTTTTCCACTCCTCCTCCCCCAGCAGCCGCAGGTCACCCAGCCTTAGTAAACCCGCTGCCATCAGTCGCTTCTGCAGGGTGGCCGACTGAACCGATCTCAAAAGTATGACTGAATTGTGGAATATAGGCTCCTCCCACACCGACAGCCCTTAGCAACTGCAAGGCCCTCAGAACCGCAGAGAAAAAAAATCAGAGAGACCTGCTGTACTCAGCCTCTCCAGCCTCATGAGGAAGAACTGCCAGTCCAACCCTAATCCACCAGCTCTCCTCAGCAGCACGCATGCTGGTTCTCTCCAGCCGACCTCAGTATGGTACAGCAGTCTCTGCGACGCCTATAGTCGGAATGCAGCCACCCTGCTCTCCAATTCCACCAGGCCCTGTCCTCTTTCGTGGAGTGCCAGAAACAAATCAGTCAGCTTGCGTTGCAGGTCTTCGATCAGACCGGCAGGGAGGGTTGAGGACGGCCAGTTTATACCACAGGGAGGATGCTGCCAGGTTGTTGATTATCAGCACCCTCCCGCTATATGACACTTGGGACAGGAGCCACCTGGCCAGTCTTGACACCACTGCCTGTGACAGCCACTCCCAGTTCTTCTTGACCCACCTCTGTGAGCCCAGGTACAGCCCCAAAATGTTAAGCCCTTCACAACCCCACTTCAAACCCCTTGGAAGCCCCCTGTCCAGCACATTCCCTGCAGTCTCCTGCGTAGGAGGCCCAAAAAAGGCTCAATGGCTAGTGTATATAACTGCCCCGATAGATCATTGTCTGATGCCCCGTCTAACCCAGACTGGCCTACTGAGCCCCACTCCCACCTTGACCATACATGATGCCCCAGCATACAACATCTTCACACAAGAACCAAAAACCTTTCCCCAAACATCACATTAAACAGATTATCATGGTCCGCTCTATCAAAAGCCTTCTCTTGGTCTAAAGAGACCAGTCAGAGTTCACATTAGAAACTCTTGATAAGTCTAACATGTCCCTTATGAAGGACAAGTTGTCCGTGATTGAGCGACCCGGTGTGTACTATAGAGTCTTTATTATTCTCCAGATTTTTTTTATAAAGCTCCTCTGGAAGTCCTTCGACCCCCGGTGCTCGGCCGGGGGACATCTTGGTTATGGCCTCTGCCGGTTCATGGGACAACAGAGGAATGTCCATTTCATCCATCAGTGCCAGAGAGAGCTTAGGGAGTTCTGCAAACAAAACCTGACCACACATAGGATCACACAATTCTGCCCTATACAACTCAGTATAAAACTCCACAGTCTGCTCCGGCATCTCCCCCACCACAGAGGTCACCCGCCCACCAGACAGCCACAGACAATGCATACCCTTGGCTTCCCCGCTCTGTCTTTCCAAACCACAGAAGAAGGTGCTGGGAGCATCCATCTCCTTGAGCATGGAGAACCTAGCTCTTACAAGTGCTCCCTTTGCTTTAACCTTGAAAAAACTGCCAAGGTCCCTACATAATTCAGCTAAATTAGCCTGGAGGCCTACATTGCCTTGCCACCCACACCAGCTCTACTTCCACTTCACTGATACTACGCTCAAGTTCCCCAAATACTCTCATAGCCTCTGAGGATGAGAGAGCTGTATACTGTTGACAGAAAAGCTGAATTTGGACTTTTCTCACATCTCAAAATTGACTCAGACTCCTCTCTGTGCTGCCCACAACTTTCCCAAAAAGTCTGGAAACCTGACCAAAAACTTGCATCTTGTAAAAGCTTTACATTAAACTTCCAATAGGATGCCTACAGAGGCCCTGGTTAAATAGACAGCCGAGCCACGGTTATGTGGTGATCCGAAAAACACACCGGGAGAATGGTAGCGCCCAACAGCCTATTGCTCTGTCTGGCTACTTTCACCCTAGTCCCAAAGACCTTCACCCATGTATGCTGTCTTGTGATGTCTAGATCTCTAAACATCCACCAGGTCGAACTGCTTAATGATGTTGCTTAACACCCCCACTGAGCCTGAATGATGTTGCTCCCCATTTCTATCTTTCGTAAAATCTATCGTACAATTCCAGTCCCCGCCGACCACCAGTATCTCCTCATGCGTTACCTGTGAGACTTCCTTTCTAAGACACCCAGACGACACCCTCTCGCTCCCTTTGTGAGGCGCATGCACATTTATTAGGACAAAACCCCTGTTTTTCATTTCTGCTTCTACTACAAGTAGTCTACCCCTACACACCTCCTTCGAGGAACACATTTTTACAGTCAGATCCGGTGCAAAAAGGACTGCCACCCCTGCACTAACATTTTCTCCATGGCTCAGCACACTTGCCCCTTTCCATCAGAGCCCCCAATTGACATCATTCACAACATTTTTTATTTATTTTACCTTTATTTAACGGACATACATCTTCCTAGAAAATCTTCCTATTCATGAAAATCACAAGTGAAATATATTGGAACACAGCTTAGCCTTTTGTTAATCACCCTGTCATCTCAGATTTTCAAAATATGCTTTACAGCCAACGCTAGACAAGCATTTGTGTAAATTTATCATAGCCTAGCATAGCATTATGCCTTGCTAGCAGCAGGCAACCTTGTCACTGAAATCAGAAAAGCAATCAAATTAAATCGTTTACCTTTGATGAACTTTGGATGTTTTCACTCATGAGACTCCCAGGTAGAGAGCCAAATTTCATTTTTTCCCAAAATATTATTTTTGTAGGCGAAATAGCTCCGTTTGTTCTTCACGTTTGTCTGTGAAATCGCCCGGAAATTGTGGTCACCACAACGCCAAAAAATATTCAAAATTAGCTCCATAATATCGACAGAAACATGGCAAACGTTGTTTAGAATCCATCCATAAGGTGTTTTTCTAATATCTAATCGATAATACATCCGTTGGGACAATTCGTTTTTCACTAGGACCGATTGGAGTAATGGCTTCCTCTGTATTTTACGCGAGAATCTCTCTCGGAGCCACCATGTGACCACTTACGCAATGTGGCCGCCTACGGCTATTCTTCAACAGAAATACGTAAAACTACGTCACAATGCTGTAGACACCTTGGGGAATACGTAGAAAGCGTAAGCTCGTTGATGGTACATTCACAGCTGAATAGGGAGTCATTGGAACGCAGCGCTTTCAAAACCTGGGGCACTTCCAGATTGGATTTGTCTCAGGCTTTCGCCTGCAACATCAGTTCTGTTATACTCACAGACAAAATCTTTACAGTTTTGGAAACGTTAGAGTGTTTTCTATCCAAAGCTGTCAATTATATGCATATTCTAGCATATTTTCCTGACAAAAGATCCCGTTTAAAACGGGAACGATTTTTTTCCAAAAATGAAAATACTGCCCCCCAACAACAAGAGGTTTTTAAGAACATATTCTTATTTACAATGATGGCATACACCGGCCAAACCTGGATGACACTGGGCCAATTGTGCTCCGCCCTATGGGACTCCCAATCACGGCTGGTTGTGATACAGCCTGGATTCGTACCAGGGTGTCTGTAGTGGCGCCTCCAGCACTGAGATGCAGTGCCTTAGACCGCTGCGCCATGGGTGTCCCGCGTCTCCAGCAGAAACAAAACCTGTACTATTTTTGTTTTACATATTCACCCAACAGACTCTTTCCCGCATCTCTGGCGCTATTTATATTAAGCGAGCCGACCCGAAGAGTCTCCATAAGAAGTGGGAGAAAAGCCAGCAAAGAAAGAGACCAATTGTAAAGCTAAAACAATCCCAGTGTCAGTTAAGAACTATTCATCTAAAAAGCATCTGAAGGTAGACCCTTACGCATGGTTGTGACCCACTTCCTCAACCTAAAACGTTTGCTGGGTGAAAGGACACCATGCCCCCCATTTTTCATAGCATGTTGTACTGATCTCCCGGATCGCAAAATAAGCTTCAAGATGAACCTTTTTCCCTTTAGTCTCATTCAGGAACCTTGGCAGTTACCTCACTGTGTACTTTGACCCCTCTGCCTAACTGGCTGGCTGTCAGCCCTGGACCCATTGTGGAGGAGTCTGAAAAAAAGCCTCCTCATTGTCCTCTTCCTCAGACTCATCTTCCTCTTCCTCCTCCTCATCTCCATCTCCCATCCTGACCAGCTGCCCTTTCTCTAAATTCAGAGCCTCCTCCCAACACCAGGCAAAGGATGCTTAGTGCTTTTGACCACACCAGCCTCTCCCCTCCCCTCCCACCTCCTTTCTTCTCCCCCTTTTTCCTCTTACGCTTGACAACCTCCTCCACCACCCCTAGCCACTTGCCCTTCCCCACTTTACTCTCCTCATCCACTTGCATAACCTGACTAGGCCCAGCCTCATCTACAACACCATCCATAGCCTGACTAGAACCAGCCTCATCTACACCACCATCTATAACCTGACTAGACCCATCCTCATCTACACCATTTCTAGCATGACTAGGCCCAGCCGAATCCACACCACCATCTATAGCAGGGGAGGGCAACTCCAGTCCTCGAGGGCCTGATGATTGGTGTTACACTTTTTCTCTATCCCTAGCAAACACAGCAAATTGCAAATTGCATTCTAAACTGAAGACCTTGATTAGATCATTATTGGAGTCAGGTATACATGAATACATGACCACTGTGACTGACCCAAAAGGAAGGAAATCTTTGAAAGGTGTACAAACTCAGTGAGCATAACCTTGCACAAGAAACGGGCAACCGGTGAAGAACAAACATCATTCTAAATAAAACCTATATTTATGTTTATTTATTTTCCCTTTTGTACTTTAACTATTTGCACATCATTATAACATTGTACATAGTCATAATATGACATTTGTGTTAGCTGGTGCTGGGGCAAAACTGTGACACCAATCAATCCCTCGAGGACTGGAATTGCCCACCCCTGATCTATAGCATGACCAGGCCCAGCCTCTGCTGCCTGCGTCTCATGGCCCCTGCACGTTGACCTCGATTTCCCCCACTGGTGGTTGTACCCTCACCATGTCTATGGGCTTTATGTGGGCACTCTTATGTCCCAAATCCCCACACTCAAAGCACCGTAGACTATCTGTGCTGGCAAACCCCGCGTAGAGCCCCTCCCCATGCCTCACTTTAAATGCACATTTAAATGTTGCTAATTGTTATTCAGAAACATGAACACTTGCCTCTGGAACAAAACAACATGCTTAATTAAGGGCATCTTCTGAAAACATGCCAATAGTACACAAAAAATGCTAACAAACTTACCAAACCAACTCGGCTCTTTCCATATCTGATCATCCGTAATAAACTGAGGCAGATTCGCAACTACCACCCTAGTCGAAGGAGTCGAAAGAGGAGAAATCGGCACCAACACATCTCTTACAAATATTCCACTAGCAATCAGCATACCCCACTATTTTTATGAACACAACCACCTTTGTTCATTCTGGATGCAGAATGTATAAATTCAGCTCCTACCTTTTCGCCGACCGTGAGCAGAATATCCATCTTAACTCCAATCTCAGGAACACACCTGAATCCATGCTGTAACAGCAGTGTTTCTTCCGAGCTAGGCTGCGAAGCCATCGCGTACACCACACTGTTCAAAACCCCAGGAAACTAAAGCTCTGTCCTCTTCTTCCCTAACTTAAAAAAACAAACAATGGGTACTAAACTAACAGTGCGCTAACCCTCCACCATAGAAAATAAAAATGTAAAGAAAAGACCAAGGAAAGAATCAAGAAAATGCCTACTGTTTGCTGATGATCTAGTGCTTCTGTCCCCAACCAAGGAGGGCCTACAGCAGCACCTAGATCTTCTGGACAGATTATGTAAGACAAAAATAATGGTGTTCCAAAAAAGGTCCAGTTCCCAGGACCACGAATACAAATTCTATCTAGACACTGTTGCCCGAGAGCACACAAGACACTATACATACTGTACCTCAACCTAAACACCATAGGTAACTTCCACAAAGCTGTGAACAATTTGAGAGACAAGGCAAGAAGGGCCTTCTATGCCATAAAAAGCAACATAAAATTCTACATACCAATTAGGATCTGGCTAAAAATATTTGAATCAGTTATAGAATCCATTGTCCTTTATGGTTGTGAAGTCTGGGGTCCACTCACCAACCAATAATTCACAAAATGGGACAAACGCCATATTGACAGAAAGTATGCAAAATTCTGCAAAAATATCCTCTGTGTACAACGTAAAACAACGACTAATGCATGTAGAGCAGAATTAGGCCGATACCCGCTATTTATCAAAATCCAGAAAAGAGACGTTAAATTCTACAACCACCTAAAAGGACAACAACAAAGCCATCACCTTCAAAGAAATTCACCTGGAGAAGAGCCCCTTAAGCAAGCTGGTCCTGGGGCTCTGTTCACACACACACCCCACAGAACCCCAGGACAGCAACACAATTAGACCCAACCAAATCATTAGAATATAAAAAAGATAATTACTTGACACGTTGGAAAGAATTTACGGAAAAAAACAGAGCAAACTAGAATGCTATTTGGCCCTAAACAGAGAGTACACAGTGGTAGAATACATGGCCACTGTGACTGACCCAAAAGGAAGGAAATCTTTGAAAGGTGTACAAACTCAGTGAGCATAACCTTGCACAACAAACGGGCAACCGGTGAAGAACAAACATCATTCTAAATACAACCTATATTTATGTTTATTTATTTTCCCTTTTGTACTTTAACTATTTGCACATCATTATAACATTGTACATAGTCATACTATGACATTTGAAATGTCTTTATTCTTTTGGAACTTTTGTGAGTGTATTGGTTACGGTTCATTTTTATGGTTTATTTCACCTTTGTCTATTATCTATTTCACTTGCTTTGGCAATGTTAACTAATGTTTCCCATGCCAATAAAACCCTTAAATTGAATTGAGAAAGGCAGAGAGAGAGAGAGAGCTGTATTGCATATATATTAGAAGATAGTAACATCCTCTTTTATTGTAGGACTGATAAAGAAGTGTGTAATCTGCTAATGAAATTAAAGGTAAGAATAGAGGGATGGACAAAAGAGTGATATTTAGCTGCCGTGGCAAGGGGAGCTAGATAAAACAATTGTCTGTGAAAAAATGTGGGGAACATACACTAGGGAACATCACATCAATAATAATGTATAATTTCACGGCCTCAGTGGAATTGTATCAGCAGACATTTCTATTGTTTCTCACTTATAAGATGAAGTGCATTGTTTTGTTCTTGGGTTTGAAATGTGCTGTAGAGGGGGAAGGAACAGAATGCTTCCATTCTATTTCAGTTCCATTTGTACTTTTAATGCCTAAAAGACACATTCGGTGAGCATGGTGACTAAGATTTATTTTACTTCACCAAAAACACACCTCTTTTCAATATTGTTTATTTCCACAGGGAGTCCAGTCCCAAACACCAGATGGTTTTGTGAATAGGTTGGTAGAGCCGTCTCCTTTCTACCAACTCACTGTGGTACACATTACACCTTGGAACAAGATCCTATCCAGATCTTAACCACAAAAACATGTAAAATACAGTATGACTTCATCCCTCCTCTAAGTTCTCTGAAAGTTCAGTTCCATGTTGAAGAAAACCATTTTAATCCCAAAAGCCGATTATAGTAATGTATGGGAAATAAATCTACGCAGCCTCACAAAAGCGTCATTGACTTTGCAGTCATTTTGTCCCCAATATTCCAGTCCTGTCCAACAGTTACGTGCATTTGGACTGCCAGACGTCAGTCTGTTGTAATAGCCATGGAAGTCCTACAATAATAACCAAATGGATCACAGTTTGTCTGGGCAACACAGAACTCCATTGTTCCGCTGGCCAGCAGGTCGTTATTGGAACAGAATTCATTCTCATTTCCAATGATTTAACTGGCTACATAAAGGTTACATAAGCAAACACACGCTCCCTTCTTGTCTTTGGCAGTTGTGTCTGAGCAAATAACAGGCGCTAAGAATAGCAAGAGCACAGGCGACGACACCAGAGCACAGGCCACGACACCAGAGCACAGGCCACGACACCAGAGCACAGGCCACGACACCAGAGCACAGGCCAGAGCACAGGCCACGACACCAGAGCACAGGCCACGACACCAGAGCACAGGCCACAACACCAGAGCACAGGCCACGACACCAGAGCACAGGCGACGACACCACAGGCGAACACAGAGCACAGGCGACACCCAGAGCACAGGCCACGACACCAGAGCACCCAGAGCACAGGCCCAGAGCACAGGCCAGGACACACCCAGAGCACAGGCCACGACACCAGAGCACAGGCCACGACACCAGAGCACAGGCCACGACACCAGAGCACAGGCCACGACACCAGAGCACAGGCCACGACACCAGAGCACAGGCCACGACACCAGAGCACAGGCCACGACACCAGAGCACAGGCCACGACACCAGAGCACAGGCGACGACACCAAAGCACAGGCGACGACACCAAAGCACAGGCGACGACACCAGAGCACAGGCGACGACACCAGAGCACAGGCGACGACACCAGAGCACAGGCGACGACACCAGAGCACAGGCCACGACACCAGAGCACAGGCCACGACACCAGAGCACAGGCCACGACACCAGAGCACAGGCCACGACACCAGAGCACAGGCGACAACACCAGAGCACAGGCCACGACACCAGAGCACAGGCCACGACACCTGTAATAGTGTCTGTAACCTTCACTGTCTTTTAGTTGACTATTATGTCATCAGAAGGAGACAGCCAGTGTTCTCTGATCAGTAGAGAGTGCCCCTTAGGTCCGTCGGTGAACTTTAAAGATTCTGAATAAGTAATGCTTTGGTGTGTGTGTGTGTGTGTGTGTGTGTGTGTGTGTGTGTGTGTGTGTGTGTGTGTGTGTGTGTGTGTGTGTGTGTGTGTGTGTGTGTGTGTGGTGTAGGTGTTCGCCAACAAATGCAGTGGGCTGTCTAGTAGTGCCAAATAACCTGTTGAACAGGGAAACCACATACAAGACTAGACCAGCACTCAACACTGCCAATGTTCACTGCTCCAGAATGGATGTCTGTCAGATACATGTCAATTACCGCTTCATTAAGCGGGGTCGCCGTGAAATCAATCCCCCGGAATTGGGAGTGGACAGAATGAATGGGGCGAACTGTTGCGAATTAGCTAATGATCGCGAAGACAGAGGAGATTGATTGAGGCTTTGCTGGGGAGAGAATGCATTTCTCTTTGTGTGTGTGTGTGTGTGTGTGTGTGTGTGTGTGTGTGTGTGTGTGTGTGTGTGTGTGTGTGTGTGTGTGTGTGTGTGTGTGTGTGTGTGTGTGTGTGTGTGTGTGTGTGTGTGGTACAGTGCATTCTGGGTACTCACAGGGCACTTAGTAATGCTCTGTTCCCATTGGCTCATGCTGACGCTCTCCTCCAGTGTGGTGCACTTCCTCAACACCAGGTCCCAGCCACAATACGGGTCCCTCGCCCCCACACACGCCCTGACAGAGAGGAGACATATTGACTGATTAATTGATTCATGTATTAATTAATGAGAGAAAAGGCGAGAGGGTGTGAAAAGGTTAGTCCTCAGTCATGTTCTGATCTGTAAACTTTTTAGGAATAAGCAAGACTATCACAAACTATTATCACAGTACAGATTTGTAATGGGACCAGTCTAATACCAGCTCAATCCCCTTCTGGCTTTTCCAGGTTTCTGTTTAGGAGGCGTAGAGGTTTCCAGCACAATAAAGTACCTGATGTCTCTCTTCTGTCATGCAAATAAGAGAGCCGTGTCACAACCTACACTCATCTTTGAGACACAGACAGATGGTATTAGCTATAGTAATAGTCTGTTGAATATAATAGTGATAGATTGTGTACTGACACACACTCGCTCGTCTGTCAGAAGAGAAAAAAATAACAGTTTATAATCTACTCAGGTGTTACTGACCCAGGTGTTACCCTCCATCTCTAAATCTAAACCAGAGAATAACTTATGTCTATGTGAGATGAAAATTGTAGATTTGTTTTCACCTATTTGCTGTGGTTTCTCCAAATCTCCTCATTGGAGTCTTTGTAAATCATGCATTGCGCTCAAAATGGCACCCTGTTCCCTATATAGTGCACTACTTTTGACCAGAGCCCTATCAAAAAGTAGTGCCCTAAATAGGGAATAGGGTGCCATTTAATACATAGTATGTCTCTGTGAATCACGTGTCTACTGTTATCCTTGGCACTGTGTTCATATCCAGGCCTCTGCTCTGAACGATCTGGTGCCTCTGTCAGAAACTCAATATGTCTCATTAACATACTCCCACTATAATAGCCACAGCAGCTGAGGGGACAAGAAGGCAGACCAACACTATATTACATTGGCATCATGCCAGGCCCACTATAATTGGATTAATTAACAAGTAATTAGCTTGTAACAACTATGAAACTACATGCAGTTGTGGAGAAGTAGTGTATGTGTCTGGGTCTGTGGGTGGGTCTTTGTCTGAAACCTAATCTCTGGTGGACAGATTCTCATGGACAGATGAAACGTTGAGAATATGTCAAGGCACACGTATAATTATGTGATTACGAGCAGCAGTAGTTTCTGGTTTTGGGTTTTTGTGATTGATTATTTAGACGAATCAGGATTGAGCAAAGGTGGTGCTTAAGCTGGTGCAATGTTATTCAAGCCCATGATGAACGGTTTCCACTAGATTCAACAGCAACAAAGTCAAAATTGGCTATATTGTAAAAATTCATCAAAACGATAATGTGCTGTTTGACTAAGATAAATACAGGTGAAATTAGTGGAAGGGTTTTGCTGAGCGTTTCCATTTCCACGGGAGGACACTTCGCTTCCTTCCTTTGCACAAAGGTAATCACAATTGTTAACGGCATACACCACAGAAGAAAAACAGGAAATTACAAATAATTTTACTTCTGGGTTACCAAGATTATCTGAAACCTGAAGACTTGTGACTTGCTCCATAAAATAATGTCTAGACTTTAGCTCAGTTGGCTAACATATTCTTGGTCACCTGGATTGCACAGCTT
Source organism: Oncorhynchus masou masou (assembly GCF_036934945.1). NCBI lineage: Eukaryota > Metazoa > Chordata > Actinopteri > Salmoniformes > Salmonidae > Oncorhynchus > Oncorhynchus masou. The sequence goes on along the minus strand of NC_088241.1, from coordinate 50,939,829 downwards.
TGATACTTAGGAGGTTGCGTGTGTGTGTGTGTGTGTGTGTGTGTGTGTGTGTGTGTGTGTGTGTGTGTGTGTGTGTGTGTGTGTGTGTGTGTACGTCTGTGTGTACTACTCACTCTCTGGTCTTGTGGAAGTTGCATCTCATCAGTGGTATCTTGATGACCTGGTCTCTGACCCCGACATACAGCTCACTGCTGCTGTGAAGGATCAGGAGGCTTCTGATTGGTTGTCTCCTCCTGGGCGGAAACAACTCAATCTCATCCAATAGACAGCTGCCCATGGACTGGTTCAGAGGAGACAGGACCTTACGGATGGTTCCATAATCTGGAGAGGAGAGAGTAGCAGAAGGGGGTAGATAAAAAAAGAGGGAACATTTCTGTCTCATATGTATTAAACAGTATTCTTCTTTTTCAAAGGGAGTGGATGAGGGAGAGGAAGTCACCATTGACTCCACATTTGGCAAAGTTGCAACATCCCCAATCAACTACAATAGCTTATTCCCACTGGAAAAGTACACTACATGACCAAAAGTATGTGGAGACCTGCTCATCAAACATCTCATGCATTAATATGGGTTGGTCCTTCCTTAAATGCTATAACAGCCTCCACACTTCTGGGGAGGCAATCCACTACATGATGGAACATTGCTGCCTGGACTTTCTTCCATTCAGCCACAAGAGCATTAGTGAGGTCGGGCACTGATGTTGGGCGATTAGGCCTCCTGGCTCGCAGTCGGCATTCCCATTCATCCAAAAGGTGTTCGGTGGGGTTGAGGTCAGGGCTTTTTGCAGGCCAGTCAAGCTCTTCCACACTGATCTCGACAAACCATTTCTGTATGGACCTCGCTTTGTGCATTGGGGCATTGTCATGCTGAAACAGGAAAGGGCCTTCCCCAAACTGTTGCCACAAAGTTGGAAGCACAGAATCATCCAGAATGTCATTGTATGCTGTAGTGATTTCCCTTCACTGGAACTAAGGGGCCTGAACCATGAAAAATAGCCCCAGACTATAATTCCACCCCTAACAAACAGTTGGTACTGTGCATTCAAACAGGTAGCGTTCTCCTGGCATCCGCTAAACCCAGATTCGTCCATCGGACGGCCAGATGGTGAAGCGTGATTCAGCACTCCAGATAACTCATTTCCACTTCTCCAGAGTCCAATGGCGGCGAGCTTTACACCACTCCAGCCGACACCTGGCATTGCGTATGGTGATATTAGGCTTGTGTATTAGGCTGCTCGGCCATGGAAACCCATTTCATGAAGCTCCCGATGAACAGTTCTTGTGCTGACATTGCTTCCATAGGAAGTTTGGAACTCGGTAGTGAGTGTTGCAACCCGGAACAAAACATTTTTTACAGGCTACGCGCTTCAGCACTCTGCGATACCAATCTGTGAGCTTGTGTGGCTTATCACTTTGCGGCTGAACCGTTGTTGCTTCTAGACGTTTCCCCTTCACAATATCAGCACTTACAGTTGACTGGGGCAGCTCTAGAAGGGCTGAAATTAGTCTAACTGACTTGTTGGAAAGATGGTATCCTATGACGGTGCCATGTTGAAAGTTACTGAGCTGATCAGGCCATTCTACTGCCAATTTTTGTCTATGGAGAATGCATGGCTGTGTGCTCGATTTTATACACCTGTCAACAACGGATGTGACTGAAATAGCCAAATCCACTAATTTAAAGTGTTTAAAGACATGCTATACTGCAATCATAGGAAGTCTTGATTTACAGATTAGGTCAGCATTTAACAGATGACCTCTGTGGTCCAATACTGTAATGTTTCATGCAGATTCCCTCCATTCAATTCCATTTATTCTTGGCAAGAATGGGAACATCCCATGTGATTGCATAAGATACAGAATTTGGAGGCAACTCAAGCAAACATCGTCAATTATACATGTATTCCCTGTGGGGAGAGGAATGTAATTAGATCTAAGAAAGTTGAATTCCTATTCCCGAACACAAAGCTTCAAGGTGGTAAAATACAAAAGTACAGTCCTGCCCCGAAGTAGTTTTCACTGCGGCAGCAGTGGATGTTTTATAGATCTGTAGGGAAACTGATATCCGAGATACTCAGAAATTGATGACTACACTTGACTAAAAGCTACAAGCAAAGAAATGTTGGAAATAGTTTGGTTCAACATGCTACAATAGTGTTAGCGTTCATGGCTTGATCCTGCCTAAAAACAGTTTGTTTTGTCCATTTTATACAAACAGGAATTAAAGAGGATTTGTGTGGTTTACAAAGCCAAAAGTTGGAAAAAAATTGTACGACACTACCTAGTTGTTCAGCCCTCTAGTAAAACAATCAGGTACCAGAGCATGGTCCCAATCAGAGCAGTGCACTAGAGCGCCAATAGCCAGTGATGAGCTATGTATGCTAGCCATTGCTAATGGCCTGACACTGGTTCAGATGTTTTCATTAGGGTCTGGTTAGCATCCAGAAACTTGTTTGCTCTGTGTGAACCCGCCGATCTCATTGCCGCATTGATCACACAGACACACTCACGCACGTATAAGCACACATCCACACACAATGAGAGTGGAGATACACACACTCACTCACTCACTCATGCACATACGAATACACCCAACCACAATGGGAGCAATGTTTTGTTAGCAGGACCGTCAGACAGACAGAAATGCGCCAAGGCTAGTGATGCAGAACAGGTGGAGGAGGGATACAGAAATAACAGGGGCACAGAATGAGACAGAGCTTGGCTGTAAAATCCAGCAGTGTAAGATGAGGTTAAGCCTTCCAGTCTGGTTGCTGTGTTACATACTTCCTGTCCTCTGTCTGGTTGCTGTGTTACATACGGTACCTGTGTTTTTCTCATTACCACCATGCTTCCCCTTGACAGGCGACTGGTTGCAATTTCATGGTGTTTAACATCTCTCAGTGAGGGATTGAGTGTGTGGAAAAGGATGTTGTGTGTGTCTGGGGCGGGGGGGGGGTGAGTCTGCTGGATGTGCAAGGTTGTGTGCGTGTGTAAGCTTGTGTGCCTCTGTGTGTGTGTGTGTGTGTGTGTGTGTGTGTGTGTGTGTGTGTGTGTGTGTGTGTGTGTGTGTGTGTGTGTGTGTGTGTGTGTGTGTGTGTGTGTGTGTGTGTGTGTGTGTGTGTGTACTGCTGCATATGGAGGACACATGGCAGTTCATTGCAATCCCATTAATGTCAGCTGAATGAAAGCTTTGATGTCTCCTCAGAGCTTCACATCTAATGCCTTCATTCACCTTCCTGAATCACTCCACCATGTGCAGAGTCAAAGGGCTAGGAATCAGATAGTCACACACACACACACACACACACTCACACACCAAATGTACCTGTGGCCAGGTAGATGATATGGAACAGCATGTCTTTGCCCTGCACCACGTCCACAGCTACATGGGAGAAGCGGATATTATCCTCCATAAAGTAAGGGACAGGCTGGACCGGCTGAACCACCTCATTCATCAGCAGGAACTTCTGGGCATCCTGCAGGTTCCTCTCTGTCAGATTCACGTAGGAGCCGTAGTCTATGGTACCGCACTCGAGGGAGAAAGAGAGGGACAGAGATCATTTATTTGTGCTTCCCATGACTGTGTTTTTGTATTTTAATGCAATATATACAGTACCAGTCAAAATGTTTGGACACACCTACTCATTCTAGGGTTTTTCTTATAAAAAAAAACTATGATCTACAATGTAGAATAATAGTGAAGACATCAAAACTGTGAAAAAACATATATGGAATCATGTAGTAACCAAAAAAGTGTTAAACAAATCAAAATATACTTTATATTTGAGATTCTACAAAGTAGCCACCCTTTGCCTTGATGACAGTTTACAGATCTGAGGAAGTGACTGCTTTTCTGAAACTATTGGATTGGCTGCCTTCAACTAATGGCAGGGCTGTTCTTGTTACGAACACACACTTGAACATCTTTAAAGGGATAGTTCACTCAGACTAAAACAAAAGATTTTCCGGCTGCAGTTGATTCATGAGGGCAGTTTTGGGATATTTAGTTTCCTTTTGACACTCAATAGCCATCATTTGTTACAGTCAGCGCTCTCTTACACGCAGTTTAACATTCAACTGTTCTTGTGCCTAAGTAATATAACTGTAATTACTTTTGGGCCAACATTTTATTAGCATGTTGATACATAATACTTTTGCAATTGCATTTTAATTGCATAGAAATGAGCTGAGAGTTTTTTGTAACTACTGCACACAAGAGGAATAGTGACTATTCCTTATTCTACTTATGTAATAACTCCATTATCATGCAAGTCCTATGTAACAACAATGTTGCTATTGTAATAATCACAAAGTTACTACACAAGAACTTGATGCCAAGTTTTACAGTATTACCTTATGTCTCACTCATTGTGAAAATATATTTGTTAGCCATTTTGAAGCCGCAAAAGTGGTCTACTCTAATGTTGAGGTGATTCCATGTCCCGCGTATATTTCATTCTAGACTATAAACTATATTAAGACGAATATCTAAGAGCCCCCTAAACCACATGCTTATGATCATATATTTAGACTAATTTAACTAACTGTTGTAGCTTTTTGGCAGCCATCAAAAATACATTTGTTTGCTTTTAAATAATTGCATTTATGAAAATATCTTAAAATATGTTGGGGTTTTCTGAGAGATATTCCAATACTTTAATATTATGTTGTTTTTCTGAGACCTGTACTTGAATATTAAAGAAAATATTTGCCTTTTAGTTGAAATGTCATAACCTATATTTGACAACCTTGAGTTTTTGAAAAGGTAGTATTTTCAAATGAACTACAAAACATAACTATTTTCTACCTAGGTCTGGTACTAACTGTATAATATAGTGAGATATGCATGTAAAATGTATTATAACAACCATTGGGAAATCATCAATAAGAGTGTTGTGCAAAACACATCAATCTCTCTCTGAAAATGAGTTAAACAATGAATTCATTTTGCATTTAAAAGTGAGAGATGACTATCTGCACTCAGACACACCCACCCCAGTCTGATGGTATATTAACTGTTAATACACAGCAACATGATTCACCATGATCTATGACTACTGGATCAATTCATACAGTTCAAGAGAAGAGGGAGATATTTCTCTAGACAGATAGATCATTAACCATTCATTCAATGGCCAGGGTGTGTGTGAGTAATGATTTCACAGGAAGTTGGGGAAAGATCCACATTGCTGTGTGTGTGTGTGTGTATTTGTGTATATGTGTGTGTGTGTGTGTGTGTGTGTGTGTGTGTGTGTGTGTGTGTGTGTGTGTGTGTGTGTGTGTGTGTGTGTGTGTGTGTGTGTGTGTGTGTGTGTGTGTGTGTGTGTGTGTGTGTGTGTGTAGGGTGCTAGATATATGGGTAGGCCATTTTACATCAATGCAGGGCTGCCATAAATCCAAAGCTCGTAAATCGAATCCTCCAACATTGACAAATACTTGATGAAGATGTCACCCCAACCTAGATAAAGTGTGCTGTGCTCCAACAGTGAAATGTGTGTGTGTGTGTGTATGTGTGTATGTATGTGTGTGCGTGCGTGTGTCAAATGGTGCAGCTCAGAGCAATTCCCCCTTAGCTTGGAAAAGGCTGGTTTACACATACACGCACACACACACACACACACACACACACACACACACACACACACACACACACACACACACACACACACACACACACACACACACACACACACACACACACACACACACACACACACACACACACGCACACACTTTATCCTCTCTAACAGGGCCCTGTGCAGACCTACACAGCCACAGTGGGCAGGGCAAGGCTTTGGTCAGATACTACAAGCCAGAGGAAATTGGTTTCCATCCAGGCAATTTCTCCTAGCCTCAAGTGACTGCAATCTGTGTGTGTGTGTGCGTTTCTTCATGTGCAAATATGTGTGTCTATCAAGCGTAAAACTCGCTGACCAAGTTCACCTTAGGCTTTTGGTTACATGAGTGATATGGAACATGTGTGTGTGTGTGTGTGTGTGTGTGTGTGTGTGTGTGTGTGTGTGCTCCCTCCACTGGCTCCCCCAACCCCCTGAGAAAATGAAATCACATTCAGACTGCTGTGTGTAGATTAGGTCATATGCTAAGCCTGTTAGCCCTGAGAGCTACTAGCCCTGAGAGCTGCTAGCCCTGAGAGCTGCTAGCCCTGAGAGCTGCTAGCCCTGAGAGCTGCTAGCCCTGAGAGCTGCTAGCCCTGAGAGCTGCTAGCCCTTCCAGCCATACACCATTCTCTCTGTGTCATGACTAAAGAGCACAGGCAAAGGCTTCCAAATGCTCCATCTGTTCGAAAGCCCTATGGGGTCAGAGCCTAGCCGCGGGAAGTAGTATAAACGTGCTGCAGCACCCCGTTTTTGTTTTTTTATAAATAAAATTAAACAACATTGAAAAAAAAACATATTTTTTTACAAGAGTAGTGCACTGGACCTTTAATACGCGGAACAATAATATAAACGTGTTATAAACGTGTCATAAACATGTAAAGTGTTGCTCCTATGTTTCATGAGCTGAAAAAAAATATCCCTGAAATTTTCCATATGCACAAAAAGCTTATTTCTATCACATTTTGTGCTCAAATTTGTTTACATCACTGTTAGTGAGCATTTCTCCTTGGTCAAATTAATCCATCCACCTGAAAAGTGTGGCATATCAAGAAGCTGATTAAACAGAAAGATCATTACCTTGTACATTACCTTACACGGTGAACAAGAAAAGGCCACTCTAAAATGTACAGTTTTGTCACACAACACAATGCCACAGATGTCTCAACTTTTGAGGGAGTGTACAATTGGCATGCTGACTGCAGGAATGTCCACCAGAGCTGTTGCCAGATAATTTAATGTTCATTTCTCTACCATAAGCCGCTTCCAATGTCGTTTTAAAGAATTCGGCATTATGTCCAACTGGCCTCACAACCATAGACCACGTGTAACCACGCCAGCACAGGACCTCCACATACAGTTTCTTCAAGTGGGATCGTCTGAGACCAGCCACCCGGACAGCTGATGAAACTGTGGGTTTGCACAACTGAAGGATTTCTGCACAAACTGTCAGAAACCGTCTCAGGGAAGCTCATCTGAGTGCTCGTCGTCATCACCAGGGTCTTGGCCTGACTGCAGTTCGGCTTTGTAACCGATTTCAGTGGGAAAATGCTCACCTTCGATGACCACTGGCATGCTGGAGAAGTATGCTCTTCATGGATGAATCTTGATTTCAACTGTACTGGGCAGATGGCAGACAGTGTATATGGCGTCATGTGGGTGAGCGGTTTGCTGATGTCAACGTTGTGAACAGAGTGCCCCATGGTGGCGGTGGGGTTATAGTATGGGCAGGCATAAGCTATCAACAACAAACACAATTGTATTTTATGAATGGCAATTTGAATGCACAGAGATACTTGGGCCCATTGCCGTGCCATTAATCCGTCACCATCACCTCATGTTTCAGCACAACACCATGTAGCAAGGATCTGTACACAATTCCTGAAAGCTTAAAATGTCCCAGTTCTTCCATGGCCTGCATACTCACCAGAAATGTCCCAAATTGAGCATGTTTGGATGCTCTGGCTCGACATGTACGACAGCGCGTTCCAGTTCCCATTTATATCCAGCAACTTCGCACAGCCATTGAAGAGGAGTGGGACAACATTCCACAGGCCACAATCAACAGCCTGTTCAACTTTATACAAAGGAGATATGTCACGCTGTATAAGGCAAATGGTGGTCACACCAGATACTGACTGGTTTTCTGATCCACCCCCCTACCTTTTTGTTAAAGGTATCTATGAGCAACATATGCATATCTGTATTCCCAGTCATGTGAAATCCATCGATTAGGGCCTCATTTATTGAAATCGACTGATATGAACTGTAACTCTGTATAATTTTTGTTTATTGTAGTATTAGTTGAGCGACATCGACGTCTGTAGCGTGTAGCATGTTTTCAGCATCTCCACTTTGGCAAAAAAGGTAGTTGTATAATTAAGAACATGACTCAATAGTTGGAGTTGTAAGAGTCGTTGCCCTGTCCCTTTCTCTTTGATTGTCATTTTAATGGAATCCATGAAGAACAAAACCCTGTCCTCTGTCTGACATTTACATCAAAAAGTGCAAAGTTATAGGCAAAGAAAACAAAACATCCACTTCAAATAAAATATTTTTCTTGATCAATTAATATGGAAAACAACCACTTTTTGTGCAGTATTAATTTACCATTGTTACAAACCACTTAAATGTACATTACTGTATTGTACACAAGCTGGTCATCTAGGATTGTAACTAGACTTTCCATCACCATGAAGAAAAACAATGTACAGTAGAGTAATTGAGTACATTGAGACATCAAGTGTTTTGTGATGATGTGATGATGTGGCTGAGTTGGTAGAGCATGGCGCTTGCAATACTAGGGTTGTGGGTTTGAAAAAGCATGAAAATGTATGTACTCCCTACTGTAAGTTGTTCTGGATAAGAGTGTCTACTGAAAAGGAATGAATAGACCATTTCAGTTCACATAGAAATAAGTTGCATTTGCAAAGTATTTCGAGAAACTGGAAAACATATCAAGCAACTATTTTTATATTCCAACAGTATTAATCTGATGAACTGTTTTGTACAGAGTCAAGTTACAAATGCTGGTAAACATTCAAATACATTTAGTACATTTTTTCTCAAAAGTCATGCACTGAGCCTTTACTAGTCCTGTATTAGTAGACCGATAAAGATATCTTCAGCTTGGGCAAAAAATTATAATTCTGCATCCCCCAATAGGCAAAGAAAATCACAGCACCCCCACCCCCAAACAAATTTCCTTGGCTATGGGTCAGAGAGGCTTCAGACAATGAAGTGCCATTCGTGATAGGTAGAAGTTGCCCTTTAACACAGATCTAGGATCAGATGACTCTCAACCCACTCCTAACCTTAAACTATAAGGGAGATGTAATAACACCTGGTCCTGGGTCAGTGGTTAGGGGCAACTTCTTCCGGCTCCAGGGAAAGTACTGTAGTGGTGCGAATGGGATGTTGTAAATTTCACATCAGCGAGTTTTATAACGCGAGGTCGTCATTATTAACAGGTTTGTGAGGAGATTGAAAGAGAGCGAGTGAGAGAGAATGAATTAATGAGAGAGTGTACAGGGACTACACACAAGCACGCACACACACACACACACACACACACACACACACACACACACACACACACACACACACACACACACACACACACACACACACACACACACACACACACACACACACACACACACACACACACACACACACACACTCAAGCACGCACACAAACAAAACACACACACACAAACACAAATGCATACCCACCCATACACATAACCACATGCACACACACACTTTCTGTTGTATGCGATTATTTTGTGTGTGTTGGTTAATTGTTGAGGTGATAAAATCTCTCAGAATAACCAGGTGAAAACCTGTGTCCATGATGACTAGATGTCCACCAGAGCTGACTGTCCATGGGAAACAGACACAGGCACGGTCGTCCATCGCCATCTCAGATGTAAGAGCTTAATTTGATCACTCTGTTGTTGTCGACAAAATTCCCGCACAGCAGGAAATGCAAACTTAGTGTATTTGAGTTTTTTAAATACTTCTAAAGTGTATAATTTCCTATTTAAAAAAACGACTTAATTTGCCTTAACGAAAAATGTATCAACCCCTACAAAAACATTCATAAATTATATCTCCTGCTGTAGCAAACTGGCTCAAATTAAGATCCTACATCTGTAAGGCACTGACCTGAGTCATACATCTGTCTTGTCACACTATGGTAGTAGCTATTAGCCTGATTTGTTATATTCAATTGGTCATATTCAACTTTAAAAACTGATTCAGGCTCATCTCTCCCAAAACATATCCCAATTTGATCCTGTGCCTGGCTTAACCCTGATAGAATAACACCTAGCTGAACTCATGGCTCAAGGCCTTGTTTCTTCAATAGAGATAGAAGATTTTCCTGTGAGCTGTGTCGGCGGCCATACTGGAGTTCCTTACCTGAAAGTCAGGGTTAGAGTTGGGGTAGGTGTATATTTACCTGAAAGTCAGGGTTAGAGTTGGGGTAGGTGTATATTTACCTGAAAGTCAGGGTTAGAGTTGGGGTAGGTGTATATTTACCTGAAAGTCAGGGTTAGAGTTGGGGTAGGTGTATATTTACCTGAAAGTCAGGGTTAGAGTTGGGGTAGGTGTATATTTACCTGAAAGTCAGGGTTAGAGTTGGGGTAGGTGTATATTTACCTGAAAGTCAGGGTTAGAGTTGGGGTAGGTGTATATTTACCTGAAAGTCAGGGTTAGAGTTGGGGTAGGTGTATATTTACCTGAAAGTCAGGGTTAGAGTTGGAGTAGGTGTATATTTACCTGAAAGTCAGGGTTAGAGTTGGGGTAGGTGTATATTTACCTGAAAGTCAGGGTTAGAGTTGGGGTAGGTGTATATTTACCTGAAAGTCAGGGTTAGAGTTGGGGTAGGTGTATATTTACCCGGAAGTCAGGGTTAGGGTTGTTGTAGGTGTATATTTACCTGAAAGTCAGGGTTAGGGTTGTTGTAGGTGTATATTTACCTGAAAGTCAGGGTTAGAGTTGGGGTAGGTGTATATTTACCTGAAAGTCAGGGTTAGAGTTGGGGTAGGTGTATATTTACCTGAAAGTCAGGGTTAGAGTTGGGTAGGTGTATATTTACCTGAAAGTCAGGGTCAGAGTTAGGTGTATATTTACCTGTCAGGTTAGAGTTGGGGTAGGTGTATATTTACCTGAAAGTCAGGGTTAGAGTTGGGGTAGGTGTATATTTACCTGAAAGTCAGGGTTAGAGTTGGGGGTGTATATTTACCTGAAAGTCAGGGTTAGAGTTGGGGTAGGTGTATATTTACCTGAAAGTCAGGGTTAGAGTTGGGGTAGGTGTATATTTACCAGGGTTAGAGTTGGGTAGGTGTATATTTACCTGTCAGGGTTAGAGTTGGGGTAGGTGTATATTTACCTGAAAGTCAGGGTTAGAGTTGGGGGTGTAGGTGTAGGTATTTACCTGAAAGTCAGGGTTAGGGTTGTTGTAGGTGTATATTTACCTGAAAGTCAGGGTTAGAGTTGGGGTAGGTGTATATTTACCTGAAAGTCAGGGTTAGAGTTGGGGTAGGTGTATATTTACCTGAAAGTCAGGGTTAGAGTTGGGGTAGGTGTATATTTACCTGAAAGTCAGGGTTAGAGTTGGGGGTGTATATTTACCTGAAAGTCAGGGTTAGAGTTGGGGTAGGTGTATATTTACCTGAAAGTCAGGGTTAGAGTTGGGGTAGGTGTATATTTACCTGAAAGTCAGGGTTAGAGTTGGGGTAGGTGTATATTTACCTGGGGTAGGTGTATATTTACCTGAAAGTCAGGGTTAGAGTTGGGGTAGGTGTATATTTACCTGAAAGTCAGGGTTAGAGTTGGGGGTGTAGAAAGTCAGGGTTAGAGTTGGGGTAGGTGTATATTTACCTGAAAGTCAGGGTTAGAGTTGGGGTAGGTGTATATTTACCTGAAAGTCAGGGTTAGAGTTGGGGTAGGTGTATATTTACCTGAAAGTCAGGGTTAGAGTTGGGGTAGGTGTATATTTACCTGAAAGTCAGGGTTAGAGTTGGGGTAGGTGTATATTTACCTGAAAGTCAGGGTTAGAGTTGGGGTAGGTGTATATTTACCTGAAAGTCAGGGTTAGAGTTGGGGTAGGTGTATATTTAACTGAAAGTCAGGGTTAGAGTTGGGGTAGGTGTATATTTACCTCAGGGTTAGAGTTGAAAGTCAGGAGTTGGGGTAGGTGTATAGAAAGTCAGGGTTAGGTTGGTAGGTGTATATTTAACTGACCTGAAAGTCAGGGTTAGGGTTGTTGTAGGTGTATATTTACCTGAAAGTCAGGGTTAGAGTTGGGTAGGTGTATATTTACCTGAAAGTCAGGGTTAGAGTTGGGTAGGTGTATATTTACCTGAAAGTCAGGGTGAAAGTCAGGGTTAGAGTTGGGGTAGGTGTATATTTAACTGAAAGTCAGGGTTAGAGTTGGGGTAGGTGTATATTTACCTGAAAGTCAGGGAGTTGGGGTAGGTGTATATTTACCTGAAAGTCAGGGTTAGAGTTGGGGTAGGTGTATATTTACCTGAAAGTCAGGGTTAGGTTGGGGTAGGTGTATATTTACCTGAAAGTCAGGGTTAGAGTTGGGGTAGGTGTATATTTACCTGAAAGTCAGGGTTAGAGTTGAAAGTCAGGGTTAGAGTTGGGGTAGGTGTATATTTACCTGAAAGTCAGGGTTAGAGTTGGGGTAGGTGTATATTTAACTGAAAGTCAGGGTTAGAGTTGGGGTAGGTGTATATTTACCTGAAAGTCAGGGTTAGAGTTGGGGTAGGTGTATATTTAACTGAAAGTCAGGGTTAGAGTTGGGGTAGGTGTATATTTACCTGAAAGTCAGGGTTAGAGTTGGGGTAGGTGTATATTTACCTGAAAGTCAGGGTTAGGGTTGTTGTAGGTGTATATTTACCTGAAAGTCAGGGTTAGAGTTGGGGTAGGTGTATATTTACCCGGAAGTCAGGGTTAGAGTTGGGGTAGGTGTATATTTACCTGAAAGTCAGGGTTAAGGGTGGTGTATACTTGGTTTAATGACATGTCTGTAGACAATTAGAATGGGACAAGTGTCGCTGGTCAAAACAACATTTAATTTATACTCTGGTGGAATGTCTGTTGACCGGCGCTGCGACTGTTTCCTTGTTGCACAGACATGAAAAAAATTAATGTCTCTGCAAACTTTGCAATGCCAGTTGTCGTGGTTACTGGGCTGCTACAGCAACAAGACCAAATCCACTGTGACAAGACAGTGCAGTAGTTCTATAATTCTCATATAGAATGACCTACTTTTATCTTGTCATACACACAACCAAAAGCGAATTTCTGTAAACTGGCCATCATTACCTTGAAATGAATTATGTTGTTGTGGTGGGTTTCTTTTCCTTTAATAATGAATAAAAAGTAGCTAAAGTTAAGGTGTTGTCAGCTATACTCTGGTCATTATTTGAACTGGTTAGCCTGCTAGTTAGCTAGCTAACAAGCTACTCATGAACCAAAACATTGTTTAGAAAGTTGCTTTTAGTTGCCTTGCTTGCTAGGTGGACATTTACCAAGTACATTTTGAAATGGATGTGTTTATAGGTGTTCAAATAGAGCAAGTATGCTATTTGGAGCACTGGGCTGCTGAAGCCCAGTGCCTTGGGTTCATGCATGTTAACATCAGTTTGCTTTATTCACTAAGTGTCCTTTATTCACTGCTTTAGCACACTCCACCGAACCTGATGCCCTAGCCGTGTCTGAATCCTGGCTCAGGAAGGCCACCAAAAATTCTGAAATTTCCATCCCCAACTACAACATTTTCCATCAAGACAGAACTGCCAAAGGGGGTGGAATTGCAATCTACTGTAGAGATAACCTGCAGAGTTCTGTCAGACTATCCAGGTCTATGCCCAAAGTTCGAGTTTATACTTTTAAAGATCCATCTCTCCAAAAATAAGTCCCTCACTGTTGCTACTTGTTATAGAGCCCCCTCCGCTCCCAGCTCTGCCCTGACACCATATGTGAATTGATTGCCCCCCCCCCATTTATCGTCAAAGTTTGTACTGCTAGTTGACCTAAATTGGGATATGCTTAACACCCCGGTCGTCCTACAATTTAAGTTAGGTGCCCTTAATCTCACACAAATGATCAAGGAAGCTACCAGGTACAACCCCAAATCGGTAAACATGGGCACCCTCATAGATATCATCCTGACCAACTTGCCCTCTAAATACACCTCTGCTGTTTTCAACCAGGATCTCAGCGGTCACTGATTCATTCCCTGTGCCCGTTATGGGTCAACGGTCAAATGGCCACCCCTCATCACTGTCAAATGCTCCCTAAAACACTTCTGCGAGCAGGCCTTTCTAATTGACCTGGACTGGGTATCCTGGAAGGATATCGACCTCATCCCGTCAGTAGAGAATGCCTGGTTATTCTTTAAAAGTGCTTTCTTCAACATCTTAAATAAGCATGCCCCTTTCAAAAATTGTAGAACCAAGAACAGACATAGCCCGTGGTTAACTCCAGGCTAGACTGACCTATGACACCCTGTGGCATACTGCACTAGCTTCGAATAGTCCCCGCGATATGCAACTTTTTAGGGAAGTCAGGAATGAATACACACAGTCAGTTAGGAAAGCAAAGGCTAGCTTTTTCAAACAGAAATTTGCATCCTGCAGCACTAATTCCAAAAGGTTTTGGGACACCGTAAAGTCCATGGAGAATACCTCTTCCCAGCTGCACACTGCACTGAGACTAGGAAACACTGTCACCACTGATAAATCCATGACAATGGAGAATTTCAATAAGCATTGCTCTACGGCTGTTCAGGCTTTCCACCTGGCTACCCCTACTCCGGCCAACAGCTCTGCACCCCCCGCAGCAACTGGCCCAAGCCCCCCGCTTCTCCTTCACCCAAATCCAGACAGCTGACGTTCTGAAAGAGCTGCAAAATCTGGATCCCTACCGCTTCTCCTTCACCCAAATCCAGACAGCTGACGTTCTGAAAGAGCTGCAAAATCTGGATCCCTACAAATTAGCTGGTTTAGACAATCTGGACCCTCTCTTCCTAAAATTATCTGCCACCTTTGTTGCAACCCCTATTACTAGTCTGTTCAACCTCTCTTTCGTATCGTCCCCCTCTTCAAAGGGGAGACACTCTAGACCCAAACTGTTACAGACCTATATCCATCCTGCCCTGCCTTTCTATGGTCTTCGAAATCCAAGTGAACAAACAGATCGTCCGACCATTTCGAATCCCACCATACCTTGTCCGCTATGCAATCTGATTTCCGAGTTGGTCACGGGTGCACCCCAAGTCCTAAATGATATCATAACCGCCATCGATAAAAGACAGTACCGTGCAGCCATCTTCATCGACCTGGCCAAGACTTTCGACTCCGTCAATCACCGTATTCTTATCGGCAGGCTCAACAGCCTTGGTTTCTCTACTGGCTGCCTCGCATGCTTCACCAACTACTTCTCAGATAGAGTTCAGTGTATCAAATCGGATTGCCTGTTGACCGGACCTCTGGCAGTCTCTATGGGGGTGCCACAGGGTTAGATTCTCGGGCCGACTCTTTTCTCTGTATATATCAATTATGTCACTCTTGCTGCGGCTGATTCTTTGATCCACCTCTACGCAGACGACACCATTCTGTATACATCTGGCCTTTCTTTGGACACTGTGTTTTAACAAACCTCCAAACGAGCTTCAACGCCATACAACAGTCCTTCCGCGGCCTCCAACTGCTTTTAATTTCTAGTAAAACTAAATACATGCTCTTCAACCGATCGCTGCCCACCCGTCTAGCATCACTACTCTGGAAGGTTCTGACTTGTGGACAACTATAAATACCTAGGTGTCTGGCTAGACTGTAAACTCTCCTTCCAGACTCACATTAAGCATCTCCAATCCAAAGTTAAATCTAGAATCTGCTACCTATTTCGCAACAAAGTCTCCTTCACTCATGCTGCCAAACATACCCTCGTAAAACTGACTATCCTACCAATCCTCGACTTCAGCGATGTCATTTACAAGAGAGTGCCTCCAACACTCTTCTCAGCAAATTGGATGCAGTTTATCACAGTGCCATCCGTTTTGTCACCAAAGCCCCATATACTACCCACCACTGCGACCTGTATGCTCTCATTGGCTGGTCCTTGCTACATATTCGTCGCCAAACCAACTGGCTCCAGGTCATCTATAATTCTTTGCTAGGTACCACCCACCCGTAGCACACACTCCAGCAGGTATATTTCACTGGTCATCCCCAAAGCCAACACCTACTTTGGCCACCTTTCCTTACAGTTCTCTGCTGCCATTGACAGGAACAAATTGCAAAAATTACTGAGGTTGGAGACTTATACTCACTAACTTTAAGCGTCAGCTGTCAGAGCCGCTTACCGATCGCTGCAGCTGTATACAGCCCATCTGTAAATAGCCCATCCAATCAACTACCTACCTCATCCCCATATTTGTTTTTGTTTTTCTGCTCTTTTGCACACCAGTATTTTTACTTGCACATCCTCATCTGCACATATCACTCCAGTGTAAATGACTAAATTGTAATTACTTTGCCACTATTGGCCTGTTTATTGCCTTACCTCCTTACTTCCTTTGCACACACTGTATGCAGATTTTTCTATTGCGTTATTGACTGTACGTTTGTTTATCCCATATGTAACTTTGTGTTGTTTTTGTCGCACTGCTTTGCTTTATCTTGGCCAGGTCGCAGTTGTAAATGAGAACTTGTTCTCAACTGGCCGAACTGGTTAAATAAAGGTGAAATACAAAATCGAATAAAAATGCCATGCAGAGGCTGTCGTTTTGTATTTAAACTTTTTCATAACGAAGACGATAAGTTTGATGTCGGATGATAATAGAATGGTCACGATGTCACTGCAACAACTGTCTACAGACATGTTGATCGACCAACTGCAAACCAGCCTTCAGGGTTGGGGTAGGTGAGTATTTACCTGGAAGTCAGGGTTAGGGTTAGGGTAGGGTAGCCAGGCAGAGCGAGAGTTCTCCTGGTACTTGAAGGGACCTCCAAACACCTGGGTGATGGCACTGAGGTTGAAGGCACACACCGCAGACGCTGCTATGCTGTTCCTGAATGGGGAAGAGAGGGCTAGCGATAAATATACAGTGCCTTCAGAAAGTATTCACACCACTGACTTTTCACACATTTGTTGTATTAGGAAGTGGGATTAACATTTTTTAAGTTGTCATTTTTTGTCAACTATCTATACAAAATACTTTGTAATGTCAAAGTGGATTTTCTTTCACCTTGACATTACATTTGAAAAAAATAAATATGAAAAATAAAACAATAATATATCTTGAAATAAAACAATAATATATCTTGATTCAACTCCCTAAGTCAATACATGTTAGAATCACCTTTGGCCGTGATTTCAGCTGTGAGTCTTGGTAAGACTCTAAGAGCTTTGCACACCTGGACTGTACAATATTTGCCAATTATTATTTTCTAAATTCTTCGAGGGTCACGAGTCCGACTGAGGGTGGTTTCCCTTCCCGGTCGGGTGGCGCTCGGCGGTTGACGTCACCGGCCTATTAGCTGCCACTGATTGTCTTTCCTCCCCCTCCTTGTATGTTTATTGGTAGCACCTGTTTGTGATGATTAGTTTGTCTTTATTAGACAGCCGGCCCGCCTGGTTGTTGTGCGGGATTATTCTTTGTAACCTTCGGCTCTGTATCAGAGGACATGTTAGTTCCTGGTCATGCATTTTTCAGTCGTCATTTTGTCATTCCCTGTGTTTTGGGGCCGTGATTATTGTTAGCACCCTGTGGTGCGTTAGTGCAATTAAAGAGCACAGCATTGTACGCTCTGTCTCCTGCGTTTGACTCCACACCCACGACACCCGGAGCATTACATCGAGCTCCGTCAAATTGGTTGTTGTTTATCGCTAGACAACCATTTTAAGGTCTAACCAACAATTTTCAAGCAGATTTAAGTCACAACTGTAACTGTGAGACTCTGGAACTTTCATTGTCTTCTTGGTAACCAACTCCAGTGTAAATTCGGCCTTGTGTTTTAGGTTATTGTCCTGCTGAAAGGTGAATTCATCTTCCAGTGTCTGGTGGAAAGCAGACAACCAGGTTTTCCTCTAGGATTTTGCCTGTGCTTAGCTCCATTCTGGGTTTTTTTAATCCTGAAAAGCTCCCCTTAATGATTACAAGCATACCCATAACATGATGCAGCCACCACTATGCTTGAAAGTGTGGATAGTGGTACTCAATAATGTATTGTATTGTATTTGCCCCAAACAAAACACTTTGAAGTCAGGATAAAAAGTTCATTGCTTTGCCACATTTTTTTCCACATTTTTTGCATTATTACTTTAGTGCATTGTTGCAAACAGGATGCATGTTTTGGAATATTTTTATTCTGTACAGGCTTCCTTCTTTTCACTCTGTCAGTTAGGTTAGTATTGTGGAGTAACTACAATGTTGTTGATCCATCCTCAGTTTTCTCCTATCACAGCCATTAAACTCTGTAACTGTTTTAAAGTCACCATTGGCCTCAGGGTGAAATCCCTGAGTGGTTTCCTTCCACTCCGGAAAATGATTTAGGAAGGATGTCTGGATCTTTGTAGTGACTGGGTGTATTGATACACCATCCAAAGTTGAATTAATAACTTCACCATGCTCAATGTCTGCTTTTTAATTTATTTTACCCACCTACCAATAGGTTATTTTTTTATGCGAGGCTTTGGAAAACTTCCCTGATCTTTGTGGTTGAATCTGTGTTTGAAATTTACAGCTCGACTGACCGACCTTACAGATAATTGTACGTGTGGGGTACAGAAATCATGTTAAACACTAAAGTTGCACACAGAGTGAGTCAATGCAACTTACTATGTGACCTGTTATGTGCCTTTTGTTTTTACTCCTATACTTATTCTGGCTTGCCATAACAAAGGGGTTGAATACTTATTTACTCAAGACATGTCAAATCAAATCAAATTTTATTTGTCACATACACATGGTTAGCAGATGTTAATGCGAGTGTAGCGAAATGCTTGTGCTTCTAGTTCCGACAATGCAGTAATAACCAACAAGTAATCTAACTAACAATTCCTAAACTACTGTCTTATACACAGTGTAAGGGGATAAAGAATATGTACAAAAGGATATATGAATGAGTGATGGTACAGAGCAGCATAGGCAAGATACAGTAGATGGTATCGAGTACAGTATATACTAATGAGATGAGTATGTAAACAAAGTGGCATAGTTAAAGTGACTAGTGATACATGTATTACATAAGGATGAAGTCGATGATATAGAGTACAGTATATACGTATGCATATGAGATGAATAATGTAGGGTAAGTAACATTATATAAGGTAGCATTGTTTAAAGTGGCTAGTGATATATTTACATCATTTCCCATCAATTCCCATTATTAAAGTGGCTGGAGTTGAGTCAGTGTCAGTGTATTGGCAGCAGCCACTCAATGTTAGTGGTGGCTGTTTAACAGTCTGATGGCATTGAGATAGAAGCTGTTTTTCAGTCTCTCGGTCTCAGCTTTGATGCACCTGTACTGACCTCGCCTTCTGGATGATAGCGGGGTGAACAGGCAGTGGCTCGGGTGGTTGATGTCCTTGATGATCTTTATGGCCTTCCTGTAACATCGGGTGGTGTAGGTGTCCTGGAGGGCAGGTAGTTTGACCCCGGTGATGCGTTGTGCAGACCTCACTACCCTCTGGAGAGCCTTACGGTTGAGGGCGGAGCAGTTGCCGTACCAGGCGGTGATACAGCCCGCCAGGATGCTCTCGATTGTGCATCTGTAGAAGTTTGTGAGTGCTTTTGGTGACAAGCCGAATTTCTTCAGCCTCCTGAGATTGAAGAGGCGCTGCTGCGCCTTCTTCACGATGCTGTCTGTGTGAGTGGACCAATTCAGTTTGTCTGTGATGTGTATGCCGAGGAACTTAAAACTTGCTACCCTCTCCACTACTGTTCCATCGATGTGGATAGGGGGGTGTTCCCTCTGCTGTTTCCTGAAGTCCACAATCATCTCCTTAGTTTTGTTGACGTTGAGTGTGAGGTTATTTTCCTGACACCACACTCCGAGCGCCCTCACCTCCTCCCTGTAGGCCGTCTCGTCGTTGTTGGTAATCAAGTCTACCACTGTTGTGTCGTCCGCAAACTTGATGATTGAGTTGGAGGCGTGCGTGGCCACGCAGTCGTGGGTGAACAGGGACTACAGGAGAGGGCTCAGAACGCACCCTTGTGGGGCCCCAGTGTTGAGGATCAGCGTGGAGGAGATGTTGTTGCCTACCCTCACCACCTGGGGGCGGCCCGTCAGGAAGTCCAGTACCCAGTTGCACAGGGCGGGGTCGAGACCCAGGGTCTCGAGCTTGATGACGAGCTTGGAGGGTACTATGGTGTTGAATGCCGAGCTGTAGTCGATGAACAGCATTCTCACATAGGTATTCCTCTTGTCCAGATGGGTTAGGGCAGTGTGCAGTGTGGTTGAGATTGCATCGTCTGTGGACCTATTTGGGCGGTAAGCAAATTGGAGTGGGTCTAGGGTGTCAGGTAGGGTGGAGGTGATATGGTCCTTGACTAGTCTCTCAAAGCACTTCATGATGACGGAAGTGAGTGCTACGGGGCGGTAGTCGTTTAGCTCAGTTACCTTAGCTTTCTTGGGAACAGGAACAATGGTGGCCCTCTTGAAGCATGTGGGAACAGCAGACTGGTATAGGGATTGATTGAATATGTCCGTAAACACACCAGCCAGCTGGTCTGCGCATGCTCTGAGGGCGCGGCTGGGGATGCCGTCTGGGCCTGCAGCCTTGCGAGGGTTAACACGTTTAAATGTTTTACTCACCTCGGCTGCAGTGAAGGAGAGACCGCATGTTTCCGTTGCAGGCCGTGTCAGTGGCACTGTATTGTCCTCAAAGCGGGCAAAAAAGTTATTTAGTCTGCCTGGGAGCAAGACATCCTGGTCCGTGACTGGGCTGGATTTCTTCCTGTAGTCCGTGATTGACTGTAGACCCTGCCACATGCCTCTTGTGTCTGAGCCGTTGAATTGAGATTCTACTTTGTCTCTGTACTGACGCTTAGCTTGTTTGATAGCCTTGCGGAGGGAATAGCTGCACTGTTTGTATTCGGTCATGTTACCAGACACCTTGCCCTGATTAAAAGCAGTGGTTCGCGCTTTCAGTTTCACGCGAATGCTGCCATCAATCCACGGATTCTGGTTAGGGAATGTTTTAATCGTTGCTATGGGAACGACATCTTCAACGCACGTTCTAATGAACTCGCACACCGAATCAGCGTATTCCCATTATTAAAGTGGCTGGAGTTGAGTCAGTGTCAGTGTATCTGACGCAATACGAAACATGTCCCAGTCCACGTGATGGAAGCAGTCTTGGGTGTGGAGTCAGCTTGGTCGGACCAGCGTTGGACAGACCTCAGCGTGGGAGCTTCTTGTTTCAGTTTTTGTCTGTAGGCAGGGATCAGCAAAATGGAGTCGTGGTCAGCTTTTCCGAAAGGGGGGTGGGGCAGGGCCTTATATGCGTCACGGAAGTTAGAGTAACAGTGATCCAAGGTTTTTCCACCCCTGGTTGCGCAATCGATATGCTGATAAAATTTAGGGAGTCCTGTTTTCAGATTAGCCTTGTTAAAATCCCCAGCTACAATGAATGCAGCCTCCGGATAAATGGTTTCCAGTTTGCAAAGAGTTAAATAAAGTTCGTTCAGAGCCATCGATGTGTCTGCTTGGGGGGGATATATACGGCTGTGATTATAATCGAAGAGAATTCTCTTGGTAGATAATGCGGTCTACATTTGATTGTGAGGAATTCTAAATCAGGTGAACAGAAGGATTTGAGTTCCTGTATGTTTCTTTCATCGCACCATGTCTCGTTAGCCATAAGGCATACGCCCCCACCCCTCTTCTTACCAGAAAGGTGTTTGTTTCTGTCGGCGCGATGCGTGGAGAAACCCGTTGGCTGCACCCCTTCGGATAGCGTCTCTCCAGTGAGCCATGTTTCCGTGAAGCACAGAACGTTACAGTCTCTGATGTCCCTCTGGAATGCTACCATTGCTCGGATTTCATCAACCTTGTTGTCAAGAGACTGGACATTGGCAAGAAGAATGCTAGGGAGTGGTGCACGGTGTGCCCGTCTCCGGAGTCTGACCAGAAGACCGCCTCGTTTCCCTCTTTTTCTGAGTCGTTTTTTTGGGTCGCTGCATGCAATCCATTCCGTTATCCTGTTAGTAAGGCAGAACACAGGATCCGAGTCGCGAAAAACATATTCTTGGTCGTACTGATGGTGAGTTGACGCTGATCTTATATTCAGTAGTTCTTCTCGACTGTTTGTAATGAAACCTAAGATGACCTGGGGTACTAATGTAAGAAATAACACGTAAAAAAACAAAAAACTGCATAGTTTCCTAGGAACGCGAAGCGAGGCGGCCATCTCAGCTTTAATTTTTACTTAATTTGGAGAAAAAATGAAAACAGAATTCCACTTTACATTATGGGGTATTGTGTGTAGGCTAGAATGTGGAAAAAGTCAAGGAGTGTGAATACTTTCTGAAGGCACTAAATATGGTTAGGATTTTGTCTGCTGACTGTTAATGTCCAGTCTGTGTTTTTGTCCTCGAAATATACCTACACATCTGTCCCTACACAGACTCAGATCCTACTGTGAGTGATGGTGTAAGGTGACTATAAATTTAACACCAGGCTTCAATTAAAATGTTCTGCCTCTGTGGCTAAGTGTATGGATCGGGCCTGACGAATAGCTTTGACTTTTCAAACTGTCACGTTCCGCAAAAGCATGTCTCTTCTAAGAGGTGAGAAAATTGAAAATGAAAGAAATGAGTTTAAAGTCAAACTGTGAAACTAAACATGTGTGAATGACAATAGTATGTATAACATGACTGTTCACTTTAAGCTGCGCCTGAAGTATACTTCATACATTATAAACTGGGTGGTTCAAGTGCTGAATGCTGATTGGCTGACTGCCGTGGTATATCAGACGGGTATGACACACCATTTATTTTTACTGTACGAACCGTGGTATATTGGCCATATACCATACCCCCTCGGGCATCATTGCTTAATAATACAGGCAGAATATACCCTCTGTGTGTGTGTGTGTGTGTGTGTGTGTGTGTGTGTGTGTGTGTGTGTGTGTGTGTGTGTGTGTGTGTGTGTGTGTGTGTGTGTGTGTGTGTGTGTGTGTGTGTGTGTGTGTGTGTGTGTGTGTGTAGTATGCATCTCACACTTACACATTAGTAGTGAAGATCCCATAGAGCAGTTCTAGCTCTGGTAGGTAGAACGTCCCCTGTAGTTCATTATAGTTGAACGGTATCTCCCCTGGTCGAGAGCAGTTCAACCGCGCCTTCATGAACGTGGTCCAGGTGTCCTCCAATAGGAAGCGGCCCCCAATGTCGTTCTTACAGACCCGGGCAGCGCGAGAGAACACGGTCCGACCGCAGTCGTGTTCCACTGCGTTCTCTCGGAAGAAGAAGTAGGTGAAGTTCCCAATGTCGTAGGAGGAGACAAAGTTAGGTTCTGTTGAAGGAAGACACAAAGTTAGGTTCTGTTGTAGGAGGAGACAAAGTTAGGTTCTGTTGTAGGAGGAGACAAAGTTAGGTTCTGTTGTAGGAGGAGACAAAGTTAGGTTCTGTTAAAGGAGGAGACAAACTATTTAGACCACTTGACTTTTTCTACATTTTGTTACGTTACAGCCTTATTCTAAAATTGATTAAATTGTTTTTTTCCCTCATCAATCTACACATTACCCTATAATGACGCGACAAGCTTGTCACACCAGTATTTGGGGAGTTTCTCCCATTCTCTCTCCACTGAAGCTCTGTCAGGTTGGATGGGGAGTGTCGCTTTACAGCTTTTTTCAGGTCTCGCCAGAGATGTTCGATCGGGTTCAAGTCCGGGCTCTGGCTGGGCCACTCAAGAACATTCAGAGACTTTTCCCGAAGCCACTCCTGTGTTGTTGGCTGTGTGCTTATGGTTGTTGTCCTGTTGAAAGGTTTACCTTCTCCCCAGTCTGAGGTCCTGAGTTCACTGTAGCAGGTTTTCATCAAGTATGTCTGTACTTGGCTCCGTTCATCTTTCCCTTGATTCTGACTAGTCTCCAAGTCCCTCTTGCTGAAAAACATCGTGACAGCATGATGTTGCCAGCGCCATGCTTCACTATAGGGATGGTGCCAGTTTTCCTCCAGATGTGACGCTTGGTTTTCCAGCCAAGAGTTCAATCTTGGTTTCATCTGACCAGAGAATCTTGTTTCTCATGGTCTGAGAGTATTTCGGTGCATTTTGGCAAACTCCAAGCGGGTGGACATGTGCCTTTTACTGAGGAGTGGCTTCCGCTGGCCACTCTACCATAAAGGCCTGATTGATGGAGTGCTGCAGAGATGGTTGTCCTTCTGGAAGGTTCTCTCATCTCCACAGAAGAACTCTGGAGCTCTGTCAGAGTGACCATCAGGTTCTTGGTCACTTCCCTTACCAAGGCCCTTCTCCCCCGATTGCTCCGTTTGGCCAGGCTGCTAGCTCTAGGAAGATTCTTGGTTGTTCCAAACGTCTTCCATTTAAGAATGATGGAGGCCACTGTGTTCTTGGGGACCTTCAATGCTGCAGACATCTGTGCTTCGACACAATCCTGTCTCAGAGCTCTAAGGACAATTTCTTCGACCTCATCGCTTGGTTTTTGCTCTGACATACATTGTCAACTGTCAACTTCTATAGACAGGTGTGTGCTTTTCCAAATCATGTCCAATCAATTGAATTTACCACAGGTGGACTCCAATCAAGTCGCAGAAACAGGATGATCGATGGAAACAGGATGCATCGGAGCTCAATTTCAAGTCTTATAGCAAAGGGTCTGAATACTTATGTAAATAAGCTATTTCTGTTTGTTTTTATTTTATACATTTTCAAAAAATCTGTTTTCACTATCTCATTATGGAGTATTGTGCGTAGTTTAATGAGGAAAATTATTTTTAAATAAGGCTGTAACGTAACAAAATGTGGAAAAGGTCGAAGGGTCTGAATACTTTCCGAATGCACTGTATATGACAATGAGTTCTGAGTGATTGACTAGGGGTCCATAGGAATGTGAGGTTGAGGGGATTAGTCTTAATAAATTATGGCATTGTTATTAATGACTTTGTGTTTCAAAATTAATTATTCATCCAGGGAAACCCTAAAGGTTAGGATGAGGTATGACCAAAACAATGGTGTAATAGTTGTCAACCCATCTAAAACTGCTGACCTTCCTAGAGCGCTCATTGATGAGCTGTTCATTTTTATGTATGACATTATTGGACCTTAACCGCACGCTTTATCCTCTCTGACAGTGATTTAATTCACTTTTAAATGAAAGAGTTTTTTTCCCTTGTTTGCTCTTTCAGCCCCTCCTCTCATCTGCACCTTTGCACAGCATCACAGGAGAAAAGGGAGAAAAAATCAATTTGCCATAAAATTAGTTATTAAACCTTTTCTCAAAGGTTGTCGCGGCGCTATGTATGTGGTGGCTTTTAATTTATTTTTTCAATCTGGCTTTAATGTGAATCAGATAAAATCCTGACAAGATAGCGATTGACCTGCTCTTTTAGAGCAAGTGAACGACTGAAGCAGCGTATCCAATCAGCTGCCCTGTTCCAGGTGGGGTGTGCTGTTGAACTGCGATCCACTGAGCTCTTCAGAACGACACACTGATTTCATTGTTTCAGTAACAGATGGAAATGTCACTTTTATATCCTTCAAAAGGAAAGAACAAAATATTTAAAAAATATATATATAAATATATATATATATATATATAGTAAAAGAAGCTAAAAAGTGTGGATATGTTCTTTGTCATCAATATACTGCATGGCAGACGTCCGTATCACTGACATTTTGACACTTCCTGTAAACACCACCAACTTCTACCCTTTCCCCCTCATCCACCCCTTTTCTCCTTCTATATGAACTACTTTTCCTCCTCTATATACCTTTACTGCTCATTCCCCTGCCCCCTTACCACCTTCCATTTCCCAGCCTACCATTGAGCAATTTGGAGTTGTACTAAGCAGTGCATTATTGACAGCATCCGCCTATCTCCTACCGCTTGCTTCCCTACCTCTACCCCTACCTCTACCCCATCCTACCATTGAGCCATTTGGAGTTGTACTGTGCAGTGCGTAGAGGCGGCAGCCCCCCCAGACTGCGGTATATAGCTGGGTCTCTGCCAGAGAAGTCCATGGCGGTGGCAGCATAGAGCTCTCCGCTGGAGGTGATCAGGGCTGTGGAGTTATGGAGAGGGTTGTAGGGACAACGGGCCATCCCACTGATCTGGTCATGGATCTCTGTCAGGTTGGTCAGCTAGAGGGGGCGGGGAAGAGAGGGTGGAGAGGGGGAGGAGATGAGGGGCAGGAGGAGGGAGAGGGGAGAGGATTAATGTGTTTATAATGCACACAAATGCACGCAGGAGTGGAGAGAGAGGGAGTGTGAGCACACATCACATGATTTTTAACTCCCCTCTCCTTGACTGGAATTCGTCACTCCCATACAAACATTGATTGTTCTCAAATACTATGAGTTTTAGCAGAATGATCACACAATGAGACAAGGCTAAACATTGAGCACGTTGCTTGGTTACCACAGAACCAAGGGAGAGATTTGGAGTTTGACTTGAATAATTGATTATGATAGTAAAAGTTCAAGTGAAACAGAGAAGTTACAATTGGCAGCATTTATAGTTGATAAAGGTAAAGCAGTGTGATCTGTTTTACAAATCACCTTTATATGATTGTTTATTTCACCACTATGCCGATTTCTCATCTCATAACTAGCTTGTCATCGCTAACATCCAGCTCGTTCCTGCTAATGCTAATCATTGCCTACTTCACACATACAGTCAATACCAAAAGACACAGACATACATACACATGTCCCGCTTGGTTGGCTCAACATGAGCTCATTTAAATTCAAAAACTTTATACATTTTCAGAAATGTTGTGGAATTAGTTGTTTAAAAAAAAAAATCAAATAAATTATTGTGTTTTTTCACTCTCATAATGATGGCATGGGGTTGTTCGATGACAGACATGTTGTTTAAAATCTATCACTTGGTGGTTTCAATTCAGAGATACAAATAAAATTTTTTGCTAAATGCTATATATCCGCCTCACTCTCAGAGAAATAACTAGTACTGCTATATTAGGTTTTAAAACTTCTTTAAAACTTCTTCAGGATCGGTGGGTCCCCCAAAGGGACAGTTGAGCTAACGTAGGCTAATGCGATTAGCATGAAGCTGTAAATAACAAGAACATTTCGCAGGACATAGACATATCTGATATTGGCAGAAAGTGTAAATTCTTGTTAATCTAACTGCACTGTCGAATTTATAGTAGCTATTACAGTGAAAAAATACCATGCTATTGATTGAGGAGAGTGCACAGTTATGAACTTGAGAAGTTACTAATAAACCAATTAGGCACATTTGACCCAAAAGTTTGAACAGAAATGCAATGCTTAATTGGATCTGTCTAAAACGTTACACATACACTGCCACCATCTAGTGGCCAAAATATAAATTGCGCCTGGGCTGGAATAATACCTTATGGTATTTTTCTTGCATTTCAAAGATGATGGTTTTTGTGGGTTTTTTCTTTGTATTTTCTTTTACCAGATCTAATGCGCTGTTACCCTACATTCATTTTACATTTTCACAAACGTCAAAGTTTTTCCTTTCAAATGGTATCAAGAATATGCATATCCTTGCTTCAATACCTGAGCTATAGATAGTTAGATTTGGGTATGTAATTTTAGGTGAAAATTGAAAAAAAGGTCAGATCCTTATTAAACAGCCAAATGCAACAAAAAAGACATTTAGACATTATACTATACATTTGTGACATCAATATAAAAAAATGCAATACAGTAATATGAGATATGTATGTAATACATTTACATTTGACATTTTAGTCATTTAGCAGATGCTCTTATCCAGAGAGACTTATAGTAAGTGCATTCATCTTAAGATAGCTAGGTGAGACAACCACATATCACAGTCAAATAGACAGGAAACAAACCTTCCATTCCAGCGAAACAATGGACATATATCGTTTTGCAAACAAATCTGAGAACAGTAATATTTTACACACACATGAAGGTACCCATAAACAAGCACTTCTGATGAAAAAACACAAATGTGAAAAATTGGTGGATATAGTGTTTGGGAAATAAACATTTGGACAGACCTCAGATTAGAAAGAAGGATATGGAACAAAAAACAATAATGCCTGTGAAACTGCTGTTTCTCCTCGAGGAAGAAGCATGTCTCTTATTGTTATTGTAAGACCATCTTACAGAACCATAGCTACAATCCTACCTTTAGCTATCAAGTTTGGATACAAAACCAATCCCTGGAGAATCAACTGAGGTAAAAATAGAGGCAACCTACATTCTACCTACGCAGTTCCCAGCACAGAGCTCTTATGGCTATATCTATGTGGGTGGGTATTGCTGGTAATTAGCTATAGCATCTTTTTAGGCAAGAATATGACTCTTCCCACAGCCTTTTATAATCAGCTTAACCTATCCAAAACCACACTCTAAGAACAAGAACACAACATCTGGAACAGGACCAATGCTAAAAAACCTCCATCTTCACTGTACTTCCTGGAGAAGTTCATGTACTTTTTATTCCTCCTGGTTTGGTTGTTCTGATGACTAGCGGACACACATCTGTTTTCCTTGATTAAGCATTATTAAACCACATCAGTGACTTAGGAAAAGCCTCTCCGTTTTCACAAGCAGCTCCATGCGAAGCTCAGAGCTCAGACGTTTGGTTTGTCTGCCTTTGAAAGCGAGGCCAAATCCAGCTCTCTGTGTTTAAAAATACTCTACAGTACGACCTACACTTGGCCCTAAGACAGTACACTTGTTCCCAATAAAAACCCACCCAACATAAACTGAAGCAAAAGCCTTGGATATGTTTAAGAGCTGGAATGTACACAATGTTTTCTTTGCCAATCTGAAAATTAAACTCATGGTGTAACCGTGAAGGAGAGATGCTTAGGGCAAGACTTCCACCTCCATTCATATCAATCTAAACCGTGATGTATTTTTATACATTATTTATATAAACCATCATTCCGTACTTCGCATTTATGGTTAACCACATACTGTTGTAGAAATGTATCTTTGTTTCAATAGAAACCCTTCCAATAAACTTTAAATGATTACTAATTCCCCAAATGGGGTTCTGCAATGGTCAATTCTAGGGCCACTATAGTCCCCCCCCCCCCCCCCACTAACCATCGCATTAAGCTATGAGGCAACGCTACACATTACTCACATCGACCCAGGTGTGTTCTTAACTGCACATCCTGCCTGACGTGCAGAAGATCATCAGCACAGAAATGTCTAACTATACAGAACACAAGCTTTGTCCAACTGACACACTGAAGCTTCTCTCTAATGCTGGCTTGGGTTTCTGGTTAATCAATGAGAGATGGACTTTCCACTTCCTTAAAGTACGTGATGCTCATTAATAAAACAGCCTAAGAGCGGGTCACTTTGTATAGATTTATTAGAGTGGGTTGATTTGGACCACCGTTGGTTCCGTCAACACAAACTACCTCCGCTCCGGGCCTCCGGTCTGACCCAGCTTGACCCAACAAGTGTCACTGTGTCTGGGCCTGAAGTCTGCGATGAAAGGGGGTATTGATGGAGTTTATTCTGTGTGTTGAGGGAAGTGTTTGGATCGAGCTGGGTCTGTAAGACAGGTGGAATGGGAATAGAGTATAGAGAGGCTGCATCTATCATGCATATTAAAGCAATGGAGTGAATGAGTTCTCTCTTCAGGACACACAGCAGCTGTGGTTGGGTGGACGGGCTGGGGAAACGGGTCACTTTCACACCTCTAATAGCCAATCATTTGAGACACACTCAGTGCTGTTGACTTGGCTTTCAGATCATCTCTCTTTCTCTCCCTTCCTTCCTGGTCAGTTGCCATGTTACATTTCCTTGCAGCCATCTCATAAATGTGATCAGACACAGAAAGAGACAGCGAAGCAGGTGTTAGGTGTCTGATGATTCATAGCTGTCTACAGGGCAGCAAAGAGGACAATGGGGCAGCAATAATAAGTTCTATATAAATCATAATTTTACTCATCATCATTATCATTATCAAAATCATCATCATGATCATCCTCATCATCATGACCACCATACTCATCATCATACTCATCATTATCATCATCATCATCCTCATCATCATCATACTCATCATCATCCTCATCATTATCATCATCATCCTCATCATCATCATACTCATTCTCATCATCATCCTCCTTTCTCATCATTATCACACTCATCATCATACTCATCATCATCATCATCATCATCATCACCATCATCAGTAGCAATATCATCATCCCCATTATCAATTGCATGACTAGAGGATTGCATTCTCTAATTTCTGACAAATCCATAGTGGGCAAAAATAATCCTGCCATTCAAGGCCTTAAATATTGATAAGGCCTTGAAATTAATTAATATATTGTCATAAATGAGGACATTTGGACAGAATTAATTTCAGTAAATGCCTGTAAAGACAGTGAATGGGTCATTAACGGGATATTAATCTGTGGTTATGTACACACATTATGATAACTAAATGCATATTTATTTCCTTCTCCTCTCTCTCACTCTCTCTCTCCCTCCCTTGGAATCTTTCTCTCTCTCTTCCCCTCCCTCTTTGTCGCTCTCGATCCCTCTCTCACTCCCTCTCCCTCCCCCACGATCTCCTTCTCTGTCGCACACAAACCCCCCCCCCCCCCCCCGTCGCACCCAATACCTCCATCCTTCACGATCTTTCTCTCTCCCTCTCTGTCGCACTCAATCCCTCTCTCCCTCCCTCGCAATCTCTCTCTCCCTCCCTTGCGATCTCTCTGTCCCTCCCTCGCGATCTCTCTCTCCCTCCCTAGTGATCTCTCTCTCTCTCTACCTCCCTCGCGATCTATCTCTCTCCCTCCACCTCTCTCCCTCACGTTGCCTCTCTCTCTTCCTCTCTCCCTCTCCTGCCCTCTCTCTACCTCTCTGTCGCTCTCGATCTCTTTCTTTC
Source organism: Oncorhynchus masou masou (assembly GCF_036934945.1). Classification (NCBI taxonomy): domain Eukaryota; kingdom Metazoa; phylum Chordata; class Actinopteri; order Salmoniformes; family Salmonidae; genus Oncorhynchus; species Oncorhynchus masou. The sequence goes on along the minus strand of NC_088241.1, from coordinate 50,909,110 downwards.
TACCTCTCGCCTGATCCCCCCACTCTCTCCTTCCCTTTGTCACACTGGATTCTTCTCTCTTTCCCTCTCTCCCGATCCCCTCTCTCTCCCTCTCTGTTACACTCAATTTTTTGTCTCTCTCGCTCTCCCTCTCTCTATAGCTATGCAGCACTTATCTTTCATATTAGCAGACCCACTCAGAGTAAATATGTGCTCTCCTATAACAGGGCTGATGAAATACCATCGTAATAATGTATTGACATTTATACTCTATGTATTTCTGACGAAGTAGTCATTATGAGACGGTGACCTTTGCTGCTAACAAAATTAAAAATAAAATAAAAACATTGTCCTTCCCTCCACCTACACACCATATAATATAATCAACAGCCCACACACTTCCCTCGGATTAAACTGCAGGTTTATATACAGTAGGTGGAGTAGAACTAGAAGTAGAGGAGCATAGACGAGTAGAAGAGAGGAAAAGAGAAGATAGTTACAGATAAGCAAGTCAAGAGGAGAGGAGAGAAGAGACATGAATAGATTCTTACAGTGCGGTTGGTGCAGATGGGTGTGAAAGCATTGGTTCCACAGGTGAACAGTCTGTCTCCATTCACCAGCAGCACTCTGATGTAATTCTGACACTCCTCCTGTGGAGGGGACAGAACAGCACAGCTGACATTAGCACTAATAGAATGACACAAACACAGGAATAAACACCTTAACCAAGTTTCAAGTATTTGCCGTTTGTAAGTACATACATTGGAATTTCTCTTCAACGAGAGCTCAAAAAAGGTAGAAGAAGATAAAAAAAACACAAAGATTACATATAATACAAATAATCACATATGCAAGATAAGAAAGTATATGTGTAAATACTAGCCAGTCACATCCAAACATTGCACCAACTCTGAATAATGAAGCTGCAGCCCTAGAGTACCTACAGATGTAATATCTTAATTCAAGCCAGTTTGCTACAGTAGTAAAATTATCCTGCAGCAACAGGAAATGTAGGTGTTGATACAAGGGAAAATCAAGTCAAAAATGTCAAAGTGGAAATTACAAACATCACAAGCCTTTTTAAACCTCATGTTTTAAATGTCCTGCACTGCAGGAAAGTTCTCCTGCAACAGGGTGATCAAATTAAGATCCTACATCTGTATTGGGAGTTTTTCTTTGCCTCTGTTGCCTTGGCTAATCCTTTGGGGGTTAGCTTAAAGCCCGGATTGAAAAGTGCTATACAAATAAAAAATGAATAAAATGTGATTGATTGAAACAGTGTAACAACACGACCTCTGTTTCCCCCAACACTATTCACACTGCTCAGTCTGTCATTGGACTTTGTTAAAAACACACAACACTAACACAATGCTAGCAGTGAGAAGTCTTGTCAGAACATGGTGGATGTGTGTTTTTGCATTGTCTGACTGGAATCTTAAAATAAACCACTTGTATGGTAAGTTCCCCTGAGTCCGTCTGAAGGGACCTGCGGCTTGTGGTTCTGAGGGCCCTCGTTCAGATTTAGGGCCAGTAAATCAGACTGTCTGGTGTACTAGAGATGCCCCTCTCTGACTCTCTTTTTTCCTCTCTTTCTCGCTCTTCTATCTCCCTTTCTCTTTCTCCTTTCTCTCGCTTTCACGCTCGCTCTCTCCTCCACCTCTCTCTCTCTATCAGTGGTGCCTGATTTAGGAGTGTTACAAGGGACCGCTGAAGGGTTTGTGGGAGCAGTATATGTGTGTCTGTGGGAGGGGTAGAAGTCGGGTATATTTTATTTCCCCCTATCAAGATGGAGGCTAACTCGTAAATCGATTCATTTTCCTGTACTAAGCACATTGTATATGTGTGTGTCTCTCTCGCTGTGTGTTTGTATGTCTCGCTGTGTGTGTGTGTGTCTGCCTTTTGTAGTGTGGCTGCCTGTGTGTATAACTCAACTCAGCACGGGGGTTGTTCCCCCAGCAAATAAAAAGCTGATTTTAATGTGTGTTTTGTGTCACAGTGTTGAAAACCTCCTGACAAACGTTCAGGCTCCTTATAGTAACACGGAGACTGTTATGCACGGCTCTCGAATGACAAACCAGACAGAGCTGCCGATCGACTCCCGTCAAGTCAATTTAAGTCCCTTTTCTTCTCCTGGTGGAAATAAATCAAAGGCGGTTCAGAGAGGCAGACACCGGCTTTAAAGAGCACAATCACTTGTCAATTCACTCAAGGCGGAGACACCGTATCTGTGAAATAACTTAAGTTACGGTATATTGCTGTGCGGCGGACTAAGTAATAAAAACCCCAACTCTGCCAAGTAAAAGGGAGAGATGAAGAGAGAGTGAGAGGGCGAGAGAGTGAGAGAGCGAGAGAGTGAGAGAGCGAGAGAGACAGAGTGTGAGAGACAAAGAGAGAGAATGTGAGTGTGAGAGAGTGAAAGACAGAGCGAGAGAGAGAAAGAGAAAGAAAGAGAGAGAAATAAATAAATAAATATGCAGAGAATGATGTCTTCAATGCTGTTCTTTGTGTCATTGTCTCGTGTGGTTAAAATCAAAATTGTCCTGTGCGCTTCCTGCTTATTTTTGCATTGCCTGTCTGCATTATTTGCCAGGGAAGGGAAACATTCTGCGAAATATTACTGTACATTACTAGAGTGTATCTTCAGAAGCAACAACAAGAAAAACTATTCCTTAGGACTAAGGTAGCTTAGTCTGTAATTCAGAATGACAATCATACACTGGCCAATCCCTGCAGAGCTATTATGTCTGATTATAGACTTTCTCTGTCTCTGATTATAAAGACTTTCACAGGCACATCTCTCTCTGTCTGATTATAGACTTTCACAGGTGCATCTCTCTGGCTCTGATTATAAAGACTTTCAAAGGTACATCTCTCTCTCTGTCTGATTATAGACTTTCACAGGTGCATCTCTCTGGCTCTGATTATAAAGACTTTCACAGGTACATCTCTCTCTGTCTGATTATAGACTTTCACAGGTGCATCTCTCTGGCTCTGATTATAAAGACTTTCACAGGTACATCTCTCTCTGTCTGATTATAGACTTTCACAGGTGCATCTCTCTGGCTCTGATTATAAAGACTTTCACAGGTACATCTCTCTCTGTCTGATTATAGACTTTCACAGGTGCATCTCTCTGGCTCTGATTATAAAGACTTTCCCAGGTACATCTTTCTCTCTCGGTCTAAAGAAAAATATCTCTAATCTGAAAAGAGCATAGGCCCATGAGGCGGTGTGTGTGTGTGTGTTATAGGCCTCTAACAACCTTTCACAGAGGGATAAACAATAAACACACAGTCAAATCTCTCAGACTCCAACCAAACAACTGAAATACCCACGAGGCCCCTGCAGTTCAGCCCACGGCCACATTCAATCATAAAGCATGTTATTTGGAGGAGGGTATGCAGGAAAACCACACACACACACACACACACAAACACACACACACACACACACACACACACACACACACACACACACACACACACACACACACACACACAAACAGAAGAAAGGAAAACAGTGTCTGTGTATAGTCAGTTTAAATGAAAAGGTGTGTACTAAATACTACTTCAGACATGAATCACACATTGTTGTCCATGAGGGGTTTTCTCCAGTTTGAGTGAGGTCTAAGTTAAGTCTGAGTTATGAGTGGGTTTGTTTCATGTTGGGATTAGTGTGTTAACGGCCTCACCTCTGATTTGCCCTGACTGAAGCAGGCTCCTTTACTGAACTCCTCATAGTTGTGTGTGTGTACACACACACACACACACACACACACACACACACACACACACACACACACACACACACACACACACACACACACACACACACACACACACACACACACACACACACACACACACACACACAGTGTATTCTAGGAATTACCGTAATGCTTTTGAATCATCACTTTTAGAGAGCAATGAACTAAAGTGGTACCAAGCAATTAACAAACCTGGGTAATACTTTCTATGAAATCCACACGGACAATGCATTTATACAGCAGTAGACATTTTTTTTGTTTAACCTTTATTTAACTAGGCAAGTCAGTTAAGAACAAATTCTTATTTTCAATGACGGCCTAGGAACAGTGGGTTAACTGCCTGTTCAGGGGCAGAACGACAGATTTGTACCTTGTCAGCTCGGGGATTTGAACTTGCAACCTTCCGGTTACTAGTCCAGTGCTCTAACCACTAGGCTACCCTGCCACCACATGCACTCCTAATGCAGTATAAGTATAGTTATAGACATGCATAAAGACTCATAATTCCATATACCAATAGTCATAATGCATTATAAGTATCATCATAATCACTTAGAATATACTGCAACATAGTGCTTCATAATTGCTGATCACTTCATTATTCGTCAATAATGCTGCATGACCCTTGAGGAAGAAGTGATCAGCAATTATGAAGCACTATGTTGCAGTATATTCTAAGTGATTATGATGATACTTCTAATGCATTATGACTTTTGGTATATTATGAGTCTTTATGTGTGTCTAGAACTATACTTATACTGCATTAGGAGTGCATGTCTAATGCTGTATAAACTATGGGAAATGTTATTAAGAAAAATGTCTGAGCCGTGTGAATGTTAATGTCTGAGCCGTGTGAATGTTAATGTCTGAGCCGTGTGAATGTTAATGTCTGAGCCGTGTGAATGTTAATGTCTGAGCCATGTGAATGTCTGAGCCGTGTGAATGTTAATGTCTGAGCCGTGTGAATGTCTGAGCCGTGTGAATGTTAATGTCTGAGCCGTGTGAATGTCTGAGCTGTGTGAATGTTAATGTCTGAGCCGTGTGAATGTTAATGTCTGAGCCGTGTGAATGTCTGAGCCGTGTGAATGTTAATGTCTGAGCCGTGTGAATGTTAATGTCTGAGCCGTGTGAATGTTAATGTCTGAGCCGTGTGAATGTCTGAGCCGTGTGAATGTTAATGTCTGAGCCGTGTGAATGTTAATGTCTGAGCCGTGTGAATGTTAATGTCTGAGCCGTGTGAATGTCTGAGCTGTGTGAATGTTAATGTCTGAGCCGTGTGAATGTTAATGTCTGAGCCGTGTGAATGTCTGAGCCGTGTGAATGTTAATGTCTGAGCCGTGTGAATGTTAATGTCTGAGCCGTGTGAATGTTAATGTCTGAGCCGTGTGAATGTTAATGTCTGAGCCGTGTGAATGTCTGAGCCGTGTGAATGTTAATGTCTGAGCCGTGTGAATGTTAATGTCTGAGCCGTGTGAATGTCTGAGCCGTGTGAATGTTAATGTCTGAGCCGTGTGAATGTTAATGTCTGAGCCGTGTGAATGTCTGAGCCGTGTGAATGTTAATGTCTGAGCCGTGTGAATGTTAATGTCTGAGCCGTGTGAATGTTAATGTCTGAGCCGTGTGAATGTCTGAGCCGTGTGAATGTTAATGTCTGAGCCGTGTGAATGTTAATGTCTGAGCCGTGTGAATGTTAATGTCTGAGCCGTGTGAATGTCTGAGCTGTGTGAATGTTAATGTCTGAGCCGTGTGAATGTTAATGTCTGAGCCGTGTGAATGTCTAATGTCTGAGCCGTGTGAATGTTAATGTCTGAGCCGTGTGAATGTTAATGTCTGAGCCGTGTGAATGTTAATGTCTGAGCCGTGTGAATGTTAATGTCTGAGCCGTGTGAATGTCTGAGCCGTGTGAATGTTAATGTCTGAGCCGTGTGAATGTTAATGTCTGAGCCGTGTGAATGTCTGAGCCGTGTGAATGTTAATGTCTGAGCCGTGTGAATGTTAATGTCTGAGCCGTGTGAATGTCTGAGCCGTGTGAATGTTAATGTCTGAGCCGTGTGAATGTTAATGTCTGAGCCGTGTGAATGTTAATGTCTGAGCCGTGTGAATATTAATGTCTGAGCCGTGTGAATGTTAATGTCTGAGCCGTGTGAATGTTAATGTCTGAGCCGTGTGAATGTTAATGTCTGAGCCGTGTGAATGTTAATGTCTGAGCCGTGTGAATGTTAATGTCTGAGCCGTGTGAATGTTAATGTCTGAGCCGTGTGAATGTTAATGTCTGAGCCGTGTGAATGTTAATGTCTGAGCCGTGTGAATGTTAATGTCTGAGCCGTGTGAATGTTAATGTCTGAGCCGTGTGAATGTCTGAGCCATGTGAATGTTAATGTCTGAGCCGTGTGAATGTCTGAGCCGTGTGAATGTTAATGTCTGAGCCGTGTGAATGTTAATGTCTGAGCCGTGTGAATGTTAATGTCTGAGCCGTGTGAATGTCTGAGCCGTGTGAATGTTAATGTCTGAGCCGTGTGAATGTTAATGTCTGAGCCGTGTGAATGTTAATGTCTGAGCCGTGTGAATGTTAATGTCTGAGCCGTGTGAATGTTAATGTCTGAGCCGTGTGAATGTTAATGTCTGAGCCGTGTGAATGTCTGAGCCATGTGAATGTTAATGTCTGAGCCGTGTGAATGTTAATGTCTGAGCCGTGTGAATGTTAATGTCTGAGCCGTGTGAATGTTAATGTCTGAGCCATGTGAATGTTAATGTCTGAGCCGTGTGAATGTTAATGTCTGAGCCGTGTGAATGTTAATGTCTGAGCCGTGTGAATGTTAATGTCTGAGCCGTGTGAATGTCTGAGCCATGTGAATGTTAATGTCTGAGCCATGTGAATGTTAATGTCTGAGCCATGTGAATGTTAATGTCTGAGCCGTGTGAATGTTAATGTCTGAGCCGTGTGAATGTCTGAGCCATGTGAATGTTAATGTCTGAGCCGTGTGAATGTCTGAGCCGTGTGAATGTTAATGTCTGAGCCGTGTGAATGTCTGAGCCATGTGAATGTTAATGTCTGAGCCGTGTGAATGTTAATGTCTGAGCCGTGTGAATGTCTGAGCCATGTGAATGTTAATGTCTGAGCCATGTGAATGTTAATGTCTGAGCCATGTGAATGTTAATGTCTGAGCCGTGTGAATGTTAATGTCTGAGCCGTGTGAATGTTAATGTCTGAGCCGTGTGAATGTCTGAGCCATGTGAAGGTTAATGTCTGAGCCGTGTGAATGTCTGAGCCGTGTGAATGTTAATGTCTGAGCCGTGTGAATGTCTGAGCCATGTGAATGTTAATGTCTGAGCCGTGTGAATGTCTGAGCCGTGTGAATGTTAATGTCTGAGCCGTGTGAATGTTAATGTCTGAGCCGTGTGAATGTTAATGTCTGAGCCGTGTGAATGTTAATGTCTGAGCCGTGTGAATGTGAATGTCTGAGCCGTGTGAATGTTAATGTCTGAGCCGTGTGAATGTCTGAGCCATGTGAATGTTAATGTCTGAGCCGTGTGAATGTTAATGTATGAGCCGTGTGAATGTTAATGTCTGAGCCGTGTGAATGTTAATGTCTGAGCCGTGTGAATGTTATTGTCTGAGCCGTGTGAATGTTAATGTCTGAGCCGTGTGAATGTTAATGTCTGAGCCGTGTGAATGTCTGAGCCGTGTGAATGTTAATGTCTGAGCCGTGTGAATGTTAATGTCTGAGACGTGTGAATGTCTGAGCCATGTGAATGTTAATGTCTGAGCCATGTGAATGTTAATGTCTGAGCCATGTGAATGTTAATGTCTGAGCCGTGTGAATGTTAATGTCTGAGCCGTGTGAATGTTAATGTCTGAGCCATGTGAATGTTAATGTCTGAGCCGTGTGAATGTTAATGTCTGAGCCGTGTGAATGTTAATGTCTGAGCCGTGTGAATGTTAATGTCTGAGCCATGTGAATGTTAATGTCTGAGCCGTGTGAATGTTAATGTCTGAGCCGTGTGAATGTTAATGTCTGAGCCGTGTGAATGTTAATGTCTGAGCCGTGTGAATGTCTGAGCCATGTGAATGTTAATGTCTGAGCCATGTGAATGTTAATGTCTGAGCCATGTGAATGTTAATGTCTGAGCCGTGTGAATGTTAATGTCTGAGCCGTGTGAATGTTAATGTCTGAGCCGTGTGAATGTCTGAGCCATGTGAATGTTAATGTCTGAGCCGTGTGAATGTCTGAGCCGTGTGAATGTTAATGTCTGAGCCGTGTGAATGTCTGAGCCATGTGAATGTTAATGTCTGAGCCGTGTGAATGTTAATGTCTGAGCCATGTGAATGTTAATGTCTGAGCCGTGTGAATGTTAATGTCTGAGCCGTGTGAATGTTAATGTCTGAGCCGTGTGAATGTCTGAGCCATGTGAAGGTTAATGTCTGAGCCGTGTGAATGTCTGAGCCGTGTGAATGTTAATGTCTGAGCCGTGTGAATGTCTGAGCCATGTGAATGTTAATGTCTGAGCCGTGTGAATGTCTGAGCCGTGTGAATGTTAATGTCTGAGCCGTGTGAATGTTAATGTCTGAGCCGTGTGAATGTTAATGTCTGAGCCGTGTGAATGTTAATGTCTGAGCCGTGTGAATGTGAATGTCTGAGCCGTGTGAATGTTAATGTCTGAGCCGTGTGAATGTCTGAGCCATGTGAATGTTAATGTCTGAGCCGTGTGAATGTTAATGTCTGAGCCGTGTGAATGTTAATGTCTGAGCCGTGTGAATGTTATTGTCTGAGCCGTGTGAATGTTAATGTCTGAGCCGTGTGAATGTTAATGTCTGAGCCGTGTGAATGTTAATGTCTGAGCCGTGTGAATGTCTGAGCCGTGTGAATGTTAATGTCTGAGCCGTGTGAATGTTAATGTCTGAGCCGTGTGAATGTTAATGTCTGAGCCGTGTGAATGTCTGAGCCATGTGAATGTTAATGTCTGAGCCATGTGAATGTTAATGTCTGAGCCATGTGAATGTTAATGTCTGAGCCGTGTGAATGTTAATGTCTGAGCCGTGTGAATGTTAATGTCTGAGCCGTGTGAATGTTAATGTCTGAGCCGTGTGAATGTCTGAGCCATGTGAATGTCAATGTCTGAGCCGTGTGAATGTTAATGTCTGAGCCGTGTGAATGTTAATGTCTGAGCCGTGTGAATGTTAATGTCTGAGCCGTGTGAATGTGAACGTCTGAGCCGTGTGAATGTGAACGTCTGAGCCATGTGAACGTCTGAGCCTTGTGATCGTCTGAGCCATGTGAATGTGAACGTCTGAGCCGTGTGAATGTGAACGTCTGAGCGGTGTGAACGTCTGAGCCGTGTGAACGTCTGAGCCGTGTGAACGTCTGAGCCGTGTGAATGTGAACGTCTGAGCCGTGTGAATGTGAACGTCTGAGCCGTGTGAATGTTAATGTCTGAGCCGTGTGAATGTTAATGTCTGAGCTGTGTGAATGTCTGAGCCGTGTGAATGTTAATGTCTGAGCCGTGTGAATGTTAATGTCTGAGCCGTGTGAATGTTAATGTCTGAGCCGTGTGAATGTCTGAGCCGTGTGAATGTTAATGTCTGAGCCGTGTGAATGTTAATGTCTGAGCCGTGTGAATGTTAATGTCTGAGCCGTGTGAATGTGAACGTCTGAGCCATGTGAACGTCTGAGCCGTGTGAACGTCTGAGCCGTGTGAACGTCTGAGCCATGTGAACGTCTGAGCCTTGTGAATGTGAACGTCTGAGCCGTGTGAACGTCTGAGCCGTGTGAATGTGAACGTCTGAGCCATGTGAACGTCTGAGCCGTGTGAACGTCTGAGCCATGTGAATGTGAACGTCTGAGCCGTGTGAACGTCTGAGCCGTGTGAACGTCTGAGCCGTGTGAACGTCTGAGCCGTGTGAATGTGAACGTCTGAGCCGTGTGAATGTGAACGTCTGAGCCGTGTGAATGTTAATGTCTGAGCCGTGTGAATGTGAACGTCTGAGCAATGTGAACGTCTGAGCCGTGTGAACGTCTGAGCCGTGTGAATGTGAACGTCTGAGCCGTGTGAACGTCTGAGCCGTGTGAACGTCTGAGCCGTGTGAACGTCTGAGCCGTGTGAATGTGAACGTCTGAGCCATGTGAACGTCTGAGCCGTGTGAATGTGAACGTCTGAGCCGCGTGAACGTCTGAGCCGTGTGAATGTGAACGTCTGAGCCATGTGAACGTCTGAGCCGTGTGAACGTCTGAGCCGTGTGAATGTGAACGTCTGAGCCGCGTGAACGTCTGAGCCGTGTGAACGTCTGAGCCGTGTGAATATGAACGTCTGAGCCGTGTGAATGTGAACGTCTGAGGCGTGTGAACGTCTGAGCCGTGTGAACGTCTGAGCCGTGTGAACGTCTGAGCCATGTGAACGTTTGAGCCGTGTGAATGTGAACATCTGAGCCGTGTGAACGTCTGAGCCGTGTGAACGTCTGAGCCGTGTGAATGTGAACGTCTGAGCCGTGTGAACGTCTGAGCCGTGTGAATGTGAACGTCTGAGCCGTGTGAATGTGAACGTCTGAGCCATGTGAACGTCTGAGCCGTGTGATCGTCTGAGCCGTGTGAATGTGAACGTCTGAGCCGTGTGAATGTGAACGTCTGAGCCGTGTGAACGTCTGAGCCGTGTGAACGTCTGAGCCGTGTGAATGTGAACGTCTGAGCCGTGTGAATGTGAACGTCTGAGCCGTGTGAATGTTAATGTCTGAGCCGTGTGAATGTTAATGTCTGAGCTGTGTGAATGTCTGAGCCATGTGAATGTTAATGTCTGAGCCGTGTGAATGTTAATGTCTGAGCCGTGTGAATGTTAATGTCTGAGCCGTGTGAATGTTAATGTCTGAGCCGTGTGAATGTTAATGTCTGAGCCGTGTGAATGTCTGAGCCGTGTGAATGTTAATGTCTGAGCCGTGTGAATGTTAATGTCTGAGCCGTGTGAATGTTAATGTCTGAGCCGTGTGAATGTGAACGTCTGAGCAATGTGAACGTCTGAGCCGTGTGAACGTCTGAGCCGTGTGAACGTCTGAGCCATGTGAACGTCTGAGCCTTGTGAATGTGAACGTCTGAGCCGTGTGAACGTCTGAGCCGTGTGAATGTGAACGTCTGAGCCGTGTGAATGTTAATGTCTGAGCCGTGTGAATGTTAATGTCTGAGCTGTGTGAATGTCTGAGCCATGTGAATGTTAATGTCTGAGCCGTGTGAATGTTAATGTCTGAGCCGTGTGAATGTTAATGTCTGAGCCGTGTGAATGTTAATGTCTGAGCCGTGTGAATGTTAATGTCTGAGCCGTGTGAATGTCTGAGCCGTGTGAATGTTAATGTCTGAGCCGTGTGAATGTTAATGTCTGAGCCGTGTGAATGTTTATGTCTGAGCCGTGTGAATGTGAACGTTTGAGCAATGTGAACGTCTGAGCCGTGTGAACGTCTGAGCCGTGTGAACGTCTGAGCCATGTGAACGTCTGAGCCTTGTGAATGTGAACGTCTGAGCCGTGTGAACGTCTGAGCCGTGTGAATGTGAATGTCTGAGCCATGTGAACGTCGGAGCCGTGTGAACGTCTGAGCCGTGTGAATGTCTGAGCCGTGAACGTCTGAGCCGTGTGAATGTGTGAACGTCTGAGCCGTGTGAATGTGAACGTCTGAGCCGTGTGAACGTCTGAGCCGTGTGAACGTCTGAGCCGTGTGAATGTGAACGTCTGAGCCGTGTGAACGTCTGAGCCGTGTGAATGTGAACGTCTGAGCCATGTGAACGTCTGAGCCGTGTGAACGTCTGAGCCGTGTGAATGTGAACGTCTGAGCCGTGTGAATGTGAACGTCTGAGCCGTGTGAATGTTAATGTCTGAGCCGTGTGAATGTTAATGTCTGAGCTGTGTGAATGTCTGAGCCGTGTGAATGTTAATGTCTGAGCCGTGTGAATGTTAATGTCTGAGCCGTGTGAATGTTAATGTCTGAGCCGTGTGAATGTTAATGTCTGAGCCGTGTGAATGTTAATGTCTGAGCCGTGTGAATGTCTGAGCCGTGTGAATGTTAATGTCTGAGCCGTGTGAATGTTAATGTCTGAGCCGTGTGAATGTTAATGTCTGAGCCGTGTGAATGTGAACGTCTGAGCCATGTGAACGTCTGAGCCGTGTGAACGTCTGAGCCGTGTGAACGTCTGAGGCATGTGAACGTCTGAGCCTTGTGAATGTGAACGTCTGAGCCGTGTGAACGTCTGAGCCGTGTGAATGTGAACGTCTGAGCCATGTGAACGTCTGAGCCGTGTGAACGTCTGAGCCATGTGAATGTGAACGTCTGAGCCGTGTGAACGTCTGAGCCGTGTGAACGTCTGAGCCGTGTGAACGTCTGAGCCGTGTGAATGTGAACGTCTGAGCCGTGTGAACGTCTGAGCCGTGTGAATGTGAACGTCTGAGCCGTGTGAACGTCTGAGCCGTGTGAACGTCTGAGCCGTGTGAACGTCTGAGCCGTGTGAATGTGAACGTCTGAGCCATGTGAACGTCTGAGCCGTGTGAATGTGAACGTCTGAGCCGTGTGAATGTGAACGTCTGAGCCGTGAACGTCTGAGCCGTGTGAACGTCTGAGCCGTGTGAATGTGAACGTCTGAGCCGTGTGAATGTGAACGTCTGAGCCGTGTGAACGTCTGAGCCGTGTGAACGTCTGAGCCGTGTGAATGTGAACGTCTGAGCCGATGTGAACGTCTGAGCCGTGTGAACGTCTGAGCCGTGTGAATGTGAACGTCTGAGCCGTGTGAATGTGAACGTCTGAGCCGTGTGAACGTCTGAGCCGTGTGAACGTCTGAGCCGTGTGAACGTCTGAGCCGTGTGAACGTCTGAGCCGTGTGAACGTCTGAGCCATGTGAACGTTTGAGCCGTGTGAGTGTGAACGTCTGAGCCGTGTGAACGTCTGAGCCGTGTGAACGTCTGAGCCGTGTGAATGTGAACGTCTGAGCCGTGTGAACGTCTGAGCCGTGTGAATGTGAACGTCTGAGCCGTGTGAATGTGAACGTCTGAGCCGTGTGAACGTCTGAGCCGTGTGAACGTCTGAGCCGTGTGAATGTGAACGTCTGAGCCGTGTGAATGTGAACGTCTGAGCAATGTGAACGTCTGAGCCGTGTGAACGTCTGAGCCGTGTGAACGTCTGAGCCATGTGAACGTCTGAGACTTGTGAATGTGAACGTCTGAGCCGTGTGAACGTCTGAGCCGTGTGAATGTGAACGTCTGAGCCATGTGAACGTCTGAGCCGTGTGAACGTCTGAGCCGTGTGAATGTGAACGTCTGAGCCGTGTGAACGTCTGAGCCGTGTGAACGTCTGAGCCGTGTGAATGTGAACGTCTGAGCCGTGTGAACGTCTGAGCCGTGTGAATGTGAACGTCTGAGCCATGTGAACGTCTGAGCCGTGTGAACGTCTGAGCCGTGTGAATGTGAACGTCTGAGCCGTGTGAATGTTAATGTCTGAGCTGTGTGAATGTCTGAGCCGTGTGAATGTTAATGTCTGAGCCGTGTGAATGTTAATGTCTGAGCCGTGTGAATGTTAATGTCTGAGCCGTGTGAATGTTAATGTCTGAGCCGTGTGAATGTTAATGTCTGAGCCGTGTGAATGTCTGAGCCGTGTGAATGTTAATGTCTGAGCCGTGTGAATGTTAATGTCTGAGCCGTGTGAATGTTAATGTCTGAGCCGTGTGAATGTGAATGTCTGAGCCATGTGAATGTCTGAGCCGTGTGAACGTCTGAGCCGTGTGAATGTCTGAGGCATGTGAACGTCTGAGCCTTGTGAATGTGAACGTCTGAGCCGTGTGAATGAACGTCTGAGCCGTGTGAATGTGAACGTCTGAGCCATGTGAACGTCTGAGCCGTGTGAACGTCTGAGCCATGTGAATGTGAGCCTGAGCCGTGTGAATGTCTGAGCCGTGTGAACGTCTGAGCCGTGTGAACGTCTGAGCCGTGTGAATGTGAACGTCTGAGCCGTGTGAACGTCTGAGCCGTGTGAATGTGAACGTCTGAGCCGTGTGAACGTCTGAGCCGTGTGAACGTCTGAGCCGTGTGAACGTCTGAGCCGTGTGAACGTCTGAGCCATGTGAACGTCTGAGCCGTGTGAATGTGAACGTCTGAGCCGTGTGAATGTGAACGTCTGAGCCATGTGAACGTCTGAGCCGTGTGAATGTGAACGTCTGAGCCGTGTGAATGTGAACGTCTGAGCCGTGTGAACGTCTGAGCCGTGTGAACGTCTGAGCCGTGTGAATGTGAACGTCTGAGCCGTGTGAATGTGAACGTCTGAGCGTGTGAACGTCTGAGCCGTGTGAACGTCTGAGCCGTGTGAACGTCTGAGCCATGTGAACGTCTGAGCCGTGTGAATGTGAACGTCTGAGCCGTGTGAACGTCTGAGCCGTGTGAACGTCTGAGCCGTGTGAATGTGAACGTCTGAGCCGTGTGAACGTCTGAGCCGTGTGAATGTGAACGTCTGAGCCGTGTGAATGTGAGCCGTGTGAACGTCTGAGCCGTGTGAATGTGAACGTCTGAGCCGTGTGAATGTGAACGTCTGAGCAATGTGAACGTCTGAGCCGTGTGAACGTCTGAGCCGTGTGAACGTCTGAGCCATGTGAACGTCTGAGCCTTGTGAATGTGAACGTCTGAGCCATGTGAACGTCTGAGCCGTGTGAACGTCTGAGCCGTGTGAACGTCTGAGCCGTGTGAACGTCTGAGCCGTGTGAACGTCTGAGCCGTGTGAACGTCTGAGCCGTGTGAACGTCTGAGCCGTGTGAACGTCTGAGCCTTGTGAATGTGAACGTCTGAGCCGTGTGAATGTCTGAGCGTGTGAATGTGAATGTCTGAGCCATGTGAACGTCTGAGCCGTGTGAACGTCTGAGCCGTGTGAACGTCTGAGCCGTGTGAACGTGTGAACGTCTGAGCCGTGTGAATGTGAACGTCTGAGCCGTGTGAACGTCTGAGCCGTGTGAACGTCTGAGCCGTGTGAATGTGAACGTCTGAGCCGTGTGAACGTCTGAGCCGTGTGAATGTGAACGTCTGAGCCATGTGAACGTCTGAGCCGTGTGAACGTCTGAGCCGCGTGAACGTCTGAGCCGTGTGAATGTGAATGTCTGAGCCGTGTGAGCGTCTGTGAATGTGAACGTCTGAGCCATGTGAACGTCTGAGCCGTGTGAACGTCTGAGCCGCGTGAACGTCTGAGCCGTGTGAACGTCTGAGCCGTGTGAACGTCTGAGCCGTGTGAACGTATGAGCCATGTGAACGTCTGAGCCGTGTGAATGTGAACGTCTGAGCCGTGTGAACGTCTGAGCCGTGTGAATGTGAACGTCTGAGCCGTGTGAATGTGAACGTCTGAGCCGTGTGAATGTGAACGTCTGAGCCATGTGAACGTCTGAGCCGTGTGATCGTCTGAGCCGTGTGATTGTGAACGTCTGAGCCGTGTGAATGTGAACGTCTGAGCCGTGTGAACGTCTGAGCCGTGTGAACGTCTGAGCCGTGTGAATGTCTGAGCCGTGTGAATGTGAACGTCTGAGCCGTGTTAATGTGAACGTCTGAGCCGTGTGAACGTCTGAGCCATGTGAACGTCTGAGCCGTGTGAACGTCTGAGCCGTGTGAACGTCTGAGCCGTGTGAACGTCTGAGCCATGTGAACGTCTGAGCCATGTGAATGTGAATGTCTGAGCCATGTGAACGTCTGAGCCATGTGAATGTCTGAGCCATGTGAACGTCTGAGCCATGTGAATGTCTGAGCCATGTGAATGTGAATGTCTGAGCCATGTGAACGTCTGAGCCATGTGAATGTCTGAGCCATGTGAATGTCTGAGCCATGTGAATGTCTGAGCCGTGTGAACGTCTGAGCCGTGTGAACGTCTGAGCCAAAACCTGCCATCTTATTCTCCAACGGTTTAATAAAGGTTAAATAAAATAAAATCCTTGTCCTTTCATCCACTGTATTTAATAAAAATACAATAATTATGCATACATGTATAGATGATGTAATGTACCATGTTTGACCATCATTGTGTTTTAGTTTCTCAACTCAATTTGAACGGTCCACAATGTAGTTAAAAAAAATCTTTATTTTATATTATTGTGGAGTTATATTTTAATACACTGTTCTCACTCACTCACAAACACACACACACACACACATACACACACACACACACAAACAGAAGAAAGGAAAAAAGTGTCTGTGTATAGTCAGTTTAAATGAAAGGTGTGTACTAAACCCACTAAATTGAGACTTAAATCCACCTACTTCAGACATAAATCACACATTGTTGTCCATGAGGGGTTTTCTCCAGTTTGAGTGAAGTCTAAGTTAAGTCTGAGTTATGAGTGGGTTTGTTTCATGTTGGGATGAGTGTGTTAACGGCCTCACCTCTGACTTGCCCCGACTGAAGCAGGCTCCTTTAGTGAACTCATCACAGTGCCACTCCGCCTCCTGTCAACACAAAAGTAACATTAGAAACACAAGATACTGGTGTTAAACTGCATTAGAAACAGACACTGAAACAGCATGGCACAATGGAAACACATAGGCATTAAACGAAGAGAACATTAAACATTGGGCCAAAAAAATATGAACTGTTCATTAACACCATTGTAAACCAACAAAAGATCAGCTTTTAGAAACACTCAAACTGATATTTGAGCAGTAGACAACAGTTTAATAATGAACAATGACAACATTCTACAATAGCCGTTTTCTGTAGGCAGGTAAACCACATCACATTGTTTTAAATACGGTGTAGACTATTTCCTCCAGTCTTGAGTTGGTTTGACCAGGTGGTATAGTATCGGCCACTACAACCAACCTCTTTCCCTTTCCCATTCATTTATATGGCTGTGGTTCATCGACCCACACAGAGGCTGAATGAATACATCCTACACAGCAGACCGCATCCTATCGGTGTACCAGTGCACGTTAAATATGAACACTGAATTCAATTAACGCGCCCACCCACCAGGGCTCATTCCAGACACGAGGGAGCGAGCACAGAGACGGATGACAATGTGATTTACACCAGGGGAGAAAATGAGGGATACTTAGACATGAGAGAGCGAGCACAGAACTGAATGTCAATGTGATTTACATGGGAGGAAATGTTGAGATGCTTTTCACGTTTTTACTAGCAGAGAGGAATTAGGAGATAAAAACCTAAGCCTGTCCTCTAAGGATGAGAATTCAATACACTCGGATTCCTCAACTGTAATTTCACTTCTGGTCCTCCAGGGGGTTTTCATTGATAAAGGTTCTGTAGTAATGGAATGAAATGACTGCTGGCGTCAAGCCAGTGAAACGATGGATGGACGGAGGAGGAGAACAGCCATTACCACCCCTCCAGAGATTAGGGAGTGAATGGAAAGTTTCTGTAATAATTACTGTACCGCTGTAACTTAATGTACCACTCCGGAATTTATGAACCACTTGCTAGCTATCAGTCCCATTGTAATTGTATGTTTCACTGTAACTCTAGACCACCTTCCCCAATCATTCATTTAGCCAGGTAAATCATGGAGAGCAGTTTCTATTTTTACAATATGGTAAACTACTTGAGGGAACTTTATACTGTATGGATACTTTTTTTTTAGGACATAAAATAAATCGTGTTTTCAACTTAAATATACTCTATATTTCAACTTTGTATAAGGACGAAATGAGGGGAAGGTAGCCTAATGAGTTGAAACCACCTTTTACATTAAGAACCTGTTAAACTATACCAAACACATTATTATAATGTTTCCATCTGATTCAGGATTGAAAGTTGTATATCAGCTGTATATCGTGCAGACAGAAAGAGAGGTGATGTTGAAACCCCTCAGCAGAAACCTTCTTTCATTTCCTCCTCAGACAGGAACATTGCACTGAAATTCTCCTCCGTTGTTTTTATGAGAAAGCCTTAACTCCACCGTCCCGATGGCCTAAAAGAAGTAACAGGAAGTAGAGATATTGCACGCACGCACACACACACACACACACAAACGCGCACACGCACAGGTAGCCTAGAGGTTAGCGCATTGGGCCATTAACTCAAAGGTTAAAAAATCTGTTGCGGTCTCAGGGAGAGTTGGGATGTGGGAAAAAACACACTTGTGTGTAACAGGACAAAATATAAGCACCCCCCTAATAATAATAATTATTTATATTACCCACACACCTGGCAGGTTCACGTGGGAACAAGAGGCGGGAGATGGGGGGATGAGAAGGAGAAAGAAAATAGGATAGAGGCCCAGCATAAAGTGGAGGGAAGCAGAAGGTGGTGGATTGTGTGTGTGCATGTGTGCGTGGCCACCACTCAGCTGTATCTGTCAGGATGCTAGATGACATTCCAGGCCAAAGCTAGCTATTTTAGGGACAGTGCTCCTCTGACACAAACCACACATAAGCACTAGCAGCTCAGCATGCCAACCCAGCTTGCACAGCACTGGCTGTCCCTATGAGTAGGCTGTGTGTACAATATGTGCACTCAGAAATTACAGGGAAAATAACAAAAAGTTTGGTCTAACTCAAACTTTCGCTGGTCCGTCTGTGATATGGTATTAGATAGTAATGATGAAGTAACATAATCAATAATATTACGAAAGAGCTTTGTGGGCACTAACGGATTCAATAAAACAAATCATTACTCATTCAAATGTATTATAATAATCAAATATAAATAGAACAATTCAGAAGAGATTCAATACTCATACTTATTCCACTTTCAACAACGGCTACTATAATAAAATATGAAGTGAATATTATCCATCTTTCCTAAAAACCAGTAATATATTGGCATCATTTACCACCTCCCACACCCCAGTACCTCAGTGCCGAGACATCAAATGGGCCAGAATACCTAGCCGTGCATCGATGCAAAGCCTAGAACCAAAATCTTAAAACATTAAACACCCATTACAACCCTATTATTTAGCCTCACTGTACTCTGCAGACGAAATAGCTCTCTTAAAGTGAAATTTAATCTCTAGTGTGCTGACATTTATTCTAATTATCAGCTCTCAACTTTAGGTCTCTGATACACAGCCCTTTTTAGTTAGAAAGAAAAGCTGCTTTTCAGAAGTATCTACTGGTCTGAAAGCAGCTGTAGGGCATAATCACATGCAGGCATTCAGTGTTTGGGACTTAAAGTGATTTGAATCTGGAGATATGCATGTTCTCTCTGCCCACCCTCTCTCTTCACTACACTGTCCTCAGTACTGTTTGATAACCAAGAGATGAGCCTTTGTGCAGAGACCATGTGTGTGTCTTTACTACTAAGAGGCCCATTGTTACCATAAGGTGGGTGTTAGGGAGAGACAGAGAGAGCATGGTCGGAGGACAGACAGAGAGAGAGGTTGGGGGGACATAACATAGCATAGGAAAGGGACTTAGGCAGAGAGAGAAAAGGGAGAGCAAGGAAGAGGAATGGAAAGACAGAGAGAAAAACAGAGAAGTGTTCTTCTCCCCAGACACCCAGACATGATAGCATCTATTTTGCATAAAGAGAGCCACACTTTATGTCTAGAGTAGATACTGTCTTGGGACTCCTTCGTAAGACTAGGACATTATGAGGAGAGACAGAGAGCAGAGACATCTGTATCTGTTCGAAATGTCTTTTGACCGTTTTTTTGTTGTCGCGACATTTAGAATTCTGACTGATGTCTGGCTGATGTAAGCCGATGAAAGGTTCTGACAAGAGATTGGCCCTGAAGTCATATTAAAATATGTGTCTGTTTCACAACAATCCCAGATAGTTACAGTCATCAGAGCAGAGCTGTCAGTCAACATGCAGGTAGGGTATTTAAAATCTTAATAGGGTATGTTTTAATTGACTGAGAAACATCTTAACTCCACAGAGACTGTCGTCTCACCATAATGTATGACATCAAATATGAAGGTGTTCAGTATACACAGGGCAGACAGTCAATTAGTCACTATCAGTGTGAACATTGACCATCATCCAGGGTCAAACCATTAGTTTCCGAACCCCATCACCCCTCTCAGCCACTTTAATGGACCAGTCCAAGTTATTATTGAGTGTGCTGTGTATCTCTATTCTGTGCCCCCATTCCACTGACTCAGTCCTCTGTATTATTCCATGCATTTAAATGGAGGAGTTATCCCGACTTGGCCAATTTAAAGAAGCTGTGCTATTGAAGCTAACAGAGGTGTTCCGTTAGTGCTTGCTAAGCAGGGTAATTGTCTCTCAGACAGAAAGTGTGATGGGAAGAGAGAAGCTGCTGAAATACAACACACTGGGAACTTATTTTGCATCTTGCATTAGATGTCTTCATTATAGCAAAAAATAATGTTTCATTGCATATGTGCTATTTATTTCACATACTGCACTCCACATTGAATGTGAACAATGCAACTGCTACTACAGAACTTGTCCAGCAATAATTGCCTAATGCTTCGATCCACAACACTCTCTGAAAAACTAGACTGCCTCTGTGTTCCAGTTTACATTTTCTGTGTCAGAGGAAATAGCCTACTAATGAAGGATTTAAAGTATCTCATGTCTCTCATAAGGCCATTATATTAACGATAGAACAGAGGGAGAGAGAAGAGAAAGAGAGAGAGAAACAGGACAGGAAGGAAGGAACACTGAGGTCTAGAACCCAGGTGATCATCCATCACCGTGAGCAACACAATGGGATGTGAACACAATGCAGACAGAGAGCAGGTAATTCATCAAGGAAGTGCTACGTCCAAACCACAACAGCTACTGTACAGGGTGTACAGGGTGCCAAGGCTGACTCTGCTGACTGGGGTTGGTAAGGGGTGAGTGTAGGACAGTGAGGGGGTAGGGGGTAAGGCTAGGGGGTAGAAGGGGGTAAGGGGTGGTGTATTGACATAGGGGCTGTTCACACTAGACATGCTAGTCATTGCAGAATAGGCCTACTTTACCTGCTGCCAGATTCCATATAAACCAGATTCTGAGTGTGTGTTTGTGTTGTAAAAACACTTCATCTGATGGCAATCAGAAACTTCTCAGAAACTTTTCACTTCAAATCATTGTTTTGCTTTGTATTCTGAGAGTGTTTACAACACGAAAACACTTCATCAGACAAAGTACTATCTCTCGCCTGAGTCGTCTGTACCCTTCCTGTTCATAGCCCCAATTGAAGAGATAATCCATGGGGAATGCAATCAAAGACACACAGAAATTGCAAAAGAGTTCTCTCGCTCTCGCTCTCTCTCTCTCACCCTCGCTTTCTCACTCTTCATCTCCAATGTTATCCCTTCTTCTCAGAGCAGAGGACTTCACTTCTTCTCTCCCTTGTGCTCTTCTAAAACCTTGACTTTATTGTTCATTACAGTCAGGGAGTAGGAAGAGAGAGGGGGAGAGAAGGAGGGAGGGAAGAAGAGTGTTTTGCTGAGGTAACAGAGGCCAGTGAGATTATGATAGCAGGCCTCAGCCAGTATCGATCTCCTGGTGAACTCTATATCTGCAGTACCACAGGACAGACAGAAGGCAGTTAGCTGGCTAGCAGCGCATAAACTGCCACTGCTCTCTGAAACTCCAAACAACACAACACTGCCAAGAGGCTCCCGGTTTCATTTTAAGTGATGAGGGTTAGTTTGAGGGAAAATTAGAGAGATTTCAATCAATAATGCCGGAACTTTTTTCTAGAGTGCTGGTTTATTTTTCCTTCATACATTGAAGGATGACCTTGGCTGTTTTGACATGCTCATAAATATATTTCCTTGGTTCATAAAGGATTACGTCTGAGCATTGATTAAACATCAAATGGTAATTCTACCTCGTCTCTTCTTGTAAAAAATAAATAAATCATGCACGGCATAGCTCTCAGCACTGAGCTTCATCAAGACACACAAGACACGAGAGTGTAGTTTTGTAGGTCATTTCCCACAGCAGACTACTTTAAGTAAAATCAACTAAACCTGTGAGTATTCTGGTAGTACATTCTTTCTAGGAATGTATTATTTACTTGTTTATTTGTTAGGGACCATGTACAACATGCCATTGCACCAGATTTAGCTAGATAGTACATTTTCATCTGTAGTTCCTGTATTGCGGTTTCATAAACAATATTCCCATCACAAATCAACTTGATCCATCTTTAATGCTCTTAATATGAGCTGAGAGGCACCAGCAGGGGAGACTTCCTTCATAATGAAACCTAACACAGAAAGAATATAAGCCATGCCAATGACGCCAAGGATGCAAATCTCACTGCAATGGAAATAATTGTATCTTTTAAAGAGAGGAGAGGGGAAATTAAAACGAGAGGAGGGGGTAAAGGGTAGTGGAGCTGAGGGACAAAGCAGAAGATGTCACGCCCTGATCTGTTTCACCTGTCTTTGTGATTGTCTCCACCCACCTCCAGGTGTCACCCGTTTTCCCCATTATTCCCAGGGTATTTGTTCCCGTGTTCTCTGTTTGTCTGTTGCCAGTTCGTCTTGTCTTGTCAACCAGCATGTGTTTCCGTGCTCCTGCTTTTTCCTTGCCTCTGTTTTTCTAGTCCTCCTGGTTTTGACCTTTTGCCTGCCCTAACTCTGAGCCCACCAGCCTGACCAATCAGCCTGCCCTTACCTTGAGCCTGCCTGCCTCCTTGTACCGTTTTGAACTTTGACCTGGTTACTGCACTTTTGCCTGTCCTCAACCTGCCTCTTGCCTGCCCCTTGTTGTTTAATAAATATCAGAGACTCGAACCATCTGCCTCCTGTGTATGCATCTGGGTCTCGCCCTGTGTCATTATAGAAGAAGGTAAATGAGGAGAGGAGAAGAAAAGAGAGGAGAGCGGGAAAGAGGAGAAGAGACGTGAAGAGGGGGAGAGTTAGAGGAGAGAGAGAGAAGAGGACAGGGGGAGAGGAAAATTACAAGAAGAAAGGAGAGAAGAAGAGAAAAATAGAAGATGGTAGCAACCAAAGCAGAACCAAATCTCACAATAACACTCCGACCACTTCAGCCGAGCCCTGTTTTTTTTTAGATAGGTAGCTCCTTAACTCTCTAGCCTAAAACCCTGTTCCAGTCAGATGCAAAGCAGCCTCAAGACTCAGGGTCAGTTTAAATTGGCAGTTGGCCCGTGGTCCAGATTACCAAGGCTTGCTCTCTTTGGAGATGGGGCCTGCCTGGGGCGAAGGAGGGTTGATAAGGGCTAGAGGAATCTACACTGAGTGAGGGATGAGATAAAGGCTAAGAGGGATGGATGAAGGGATGGGGGGAGGATGAGAGAAGAAGGGATGGGATGAAGCATCTTTAATAACCAGCCCTGTCCCAGTGAGCACCAACACAAGAGTGACTCCCCATGGATCTCTACCTTTCTCTATGGGGGGTATCTCTCTGTCTCACTCTACCTCACTTTCTTTCTCTCATCTCTGTCTATCATGATCTCCTATCTCTTTTTCCTCTATTCTTCCCTCTCCTCATCTTCTTCATGTCTTTTGTTCTCTCTCTCTCTCTCTCTCCCCTAACCCCCTCCCCATTCTCTCTATTCTCCCCTGGTCTTTGAGGGTGTAAACAGCCAGTGTCTATCCTCTGTCCAGAGCATCAAAGGAGCCTGCTGTTATCCCCCAGGAAGAGATCCAGATAAACCTCTAACGTGTCAATGTTTGACTGGTTACTCACTGTGCTACACGATTCTTAGCCCCACAGGGGCTAAGTACACACATACAGCCTTCAGCCATGGAAATCAAGGAGAAAGGAGGGAGCATGCTGGGGTAATGGTTACTATGCCATTGTGGGATGAAGGGATGAAGGGAGGGAAAGAGCTACAATTATACTGTACAGTATGTTTACAAATATCACTTTGCACTGCTCAAACACATGCTATTGCTTTCAACATCAAAGGTTGACAAAAAAGATAAGAGATATTATTTTATAGCATAATTTTAATAACACATATTAAAAAATCTAATAACAATCAATTTGCTTGATTCAATTGATTTGGTTTTGTGCTGCCAGTCTTAACTACGAAGAGATAGAGAATGAGCATCTGTGCTTCTTCCTCTGGCAGGCAGAACACACGGTGCAAATAACTTAGCAAACTGCAAAAATACTACCGTCATGCAGCAGAACAGAATGGGTCTGGACCACAGGATCCACAGGAATTTCCCACGTGGTTTTAGGAGCTGGGGTAGACATACACGTATAGGGAATTAACACTGACTGAAGAGAAGACTACAGTTAGACAGGTGGGGCATTAACTTCTTAGATATAGGGGGCGCTATTTCAATTTTTGGATGAAAAACGTTCCCGTTTTAAACAAGATATTTTGTCACGAAAAGATGCTCGACTATGCATATA
This sequence comes from Oncorhynchus masou masou, assembly GCF_036934945.1. Taxonomy (NCBI): domain Eukaryota; kingdom Metazoa; phylum Chordata; class Actinopteri; order Salmoniformes; family Salmonidae; genus Oncorhynchus; species Oncorhynchus masou. Next base: position 50,885,117 of record NC_088241.1, on the reverse strand, counting down.
ATTGACAGCTTTGGAAAGAAAACACTGATGAACTGATGTTACAGGCGAAACCCAGATAAAAATCCAATCAGGAAGTGCTGCATTTTTTGAAACCGCCTCATGCCAATGACTCCTTATATGGCTGTGAATGGCCCATGAATGAGCTTCGGCTTTCTGTCGCTTCCCAAGGTGTCGACAGCATTGTGACGTATTTGTAGGCATATCATTGGAAGATTGACCATAAGAGACTACATCTACCAGGTGGTCGCTTGGTGTCCTCCATTGCAATCATTGCGTAATCTCCAGCTGCAGTATTTTTCCGTTCGCTTCTGATGAGAAACCAACTGTCACGACTGATATATTATCGAATAGATATGTGAAAAACACCCTGAGGATTGATTCTAAACAACGTTTGCCATGTTTCTGTCGATATTATGGAGCTAATTTGGAAAAAAGTTCAGCGTTGTAGTGACTGCATATTCCGGGCTTTTTCTTAGCCAAACATGATGAACAAAACGGAGCTATTTCCCCAAAACACAAATAATCTTTTTGGAAAAAAATGAACATTTGCTATCTAACTGAGAGTCTCGTCATTGAAATCATACTAAGTTCTTCAAAGGTAAATGATTTTATTTGAATGCTTTTCTTGTTTTTGTGAAAATGTTGCCTGCAGAATGCTAGGCTTAATGCTATGCTAGGCTATCAATACTCTTACACAAATGCTTGTGTAGCTTTGGTTGAAAAGCATATTTTGAAAATCTGAGATAACAGTGTTGTTAACAAAAGGCTAAGCTTGTGTTTCAATATATTTATTTAATTTCATTTGCGATTTTCATGAATAGAAAAAGTTGCATTATGCTAATGCGTTATAGTTGAAGTATTTTTCTGTCGATTTCTTAGCCAAGCAGTGACGTTTTTCGCCTACAAAAATATTATTTTTGGAAAAAAGGAACATTCGCTATCTAACTGGGAGTCTCCTGAGTGAAAGCATCTGATGTTCTTCAAAGGTAAATTATTTAATTTGGTTGCTTTTCTTATTTTTGTGAAAATGTTGCCTGCTGCCAGCACAGCCTAGCATAGCATTATGCATTTAAGTCATTTACATTTAAGTCATTTGGCAGACGCTCTTATCCAGAGCGACTTACAAATTGGATTATGCCATGCTAAACTTACACAAATGCTTGTCTAGAGTTGGCTGTAACGCATATTTTGAAAATCTGAGATGACAGTGTTGTTAACAAAAGGCTAAGCTTGTGTTTGAATATATTTATTTCATTTCATTTGCGATTTTCATGAATAGGAAACGTTGCGTTATGGTAATGCGCTTGAGGCTATGATTACGCTCCCGGATACGGGATTGCTCGTCGCTAGAGGTTAAGACTGACTGAAGAGAAGACTACAGTTAGACAGATGGGGCATTAAGACTGACTGAAGAGAAGACTACAGTTAGACAGATGGGGCATTAAGACTGACTGAAGAGGAGACTACAGTTAGACAGATGGGGCATTAAGACTGACTGAAGAGAAGACTACAGTTAGACAGATGGGGCATTAAGACTGACTGAAGAGAAGACTACAGTTAGACAGATGGGGCATTAAGACTGACTGAAGAGGAGACTACAGTTAGACAGATGGGTTATTAAGACTGACTGAAGAGAAGACTACAGTTAGACAGGTGGAGCATTGAGACCGACTTAAGAGAAGACTACAGTTAGATGGAGCATTAAGACTGACTGAAGAGAAGACTACAGTTAGATGGGGCATTAAGACTGACTGAAGAGAAGACTACAGTTAGACAGATGGGGCATTAAGACTGACTGAAGAGAAGACTACAGTTAGATGGGGAGACACTTACAGTTAGATAGATGGGGCATTAAGACTGACTGAAGAGAAGACTACAGTTAGACAGATGGGGCATTAAGACTGACTGAAGAGAAGACTACAGTTAGACAGATGGGGCATTAAGACTGACTGAAGAGGAGACTACAGTTAGACAGATGGGGCATTAAGACTGACTGAAGAGAAGACTACAGTTAGATGGGGCATTAAGACTGACTGAAGAGAAGACTACAGTTAGATGGGGCATTAAGACTGACTGAAGAGAAGACTACAGTTAGACAGGTGGAGCATTGAGACCGACTTAAGAGAAGACTACAGTTAGATGGAGCATTAAGACTGACTGAAGAGAAGACTACAGTTAGACAGATGGGGCATTAAGACCGACTGAAGAGAAGACTACAGTTAGATGGGGCATTAAGACTGACTGAAGAGAAGACTACAGTTAGACAGATGGGGCATTAAGACTGACTACTGTGGCTGGTGGACTTTCCTGAATCCCTGATCCAGCTTAGCCTAGAGATGGCCTCTGTACATAGCCCATGGTACAATCCAAGCCCATAGGACTTCCTGACAAAATAAGAATGATCCTGGCTTCATTTATCAGCACTTAACTTAATGATGTTGTCAAGATGCATAGTCTATAACAGCGAGAAACTATTGAACTATTTGAAATGTTCCCTGGGTTTTCATTACTGTAGCTCCCATGGCATGCTATGACAAGCTTTGTGTCTTGTTTGTGACCATTTCTTAAGGGCCTGACAGCTGGGCTGTTCCAGTAAGTGTTATGATAATTACTGCATAACTGTGTTACACACAAAGACAAGACAGACAGGACTTCTTATAGATGGCACTGTGGTCCAGCAGAGAGTAAGGAGGTGGTGGGAGAGGGAGGGGGCAGAAAAGAAGGAAGAGGAACAAAGAGAGAGAGAATACGAGAAGAAAGAGAGAGAAAATGAGAAAAGAGAGAAGTGAATGGAAGAGTGAGTGAGAGGGATATATATATAGGAAGGGGATTGAGAGGGAGAAAGAGGGAGTGACAGAGCGATAGATAGTAAAATAGAGGGGGGATAATGGTAACGCTGGGAAAGACTCACCTGGATCAACGAGAGGTCCTCCAGATTGAGTCTGAAGAGGTGGTTTCTGAAAGAAATAAGGAGGGAGGAGAGATGAAGGTAGAATCTTCTCTAAAAGAACAACACCGGAGAAAATAAAAGTGGACAGGAGAGCATTTCTGGTAATAGGTATCCAACGATATCTCTGGGTTATTTTGTCCCTATGTTGGTCATTTTCTCTCCCTTAATAACACATCTTTGATGTAGCACACTTGTTTCCGGGCCACTCCAAACGCCTGTTCAGATGTAACGACATATAGGAGCACACTGATGAGACTACTTTGCTGCTTTAGCATTCCAAAACTAGGTATATCTTTGTTGAATAGAAACCCAGTCAAAACTGAACTGAATATAGTTTGCAAGATTACATAATTTGTGTCATCTCTCCCAGTGATATGCGCTTGTCTGGAAAGAACTTTCCCCTAGACACAGATGTGGGATCAGCTTACCCTTGACAAATCCAAACCTTAACCATTAGATATTTTTAACGGGTAACTTCATCCAACTGAATGGGAGTTTTGAGGAGTATTTTTCGCCGCTCTGCTGATGAGTATTTGTCTCTGTTAATACATGAGTTCATACATTTTGTGAAAAAAATACATATTCTATTAGTCAGCTTGACGAGAAAGAAATAGCCTATTCCAAACAGACTATGGGACAGTTGTGGGACAATAGATCCCAATAGGCCTAGACTAAATAAATAAAACATTCAAAAGCAATGAGTCTGATGCAACAGATCATAATGTTTAGATTAAGATGTTGATAAACTACTATTATTTCACATTATAAGAGTCGCAATGTGCAGCAGGCTACATTTGAATATTCTTTCCATAACGCAATTAGCAGGAAAACACTGTTGTCAAAAGCACACCGTACATACGAGCGGTTTCATGTGACAGAAACTAAAATATCCGTTAGAGGGTAGATCTAATATGCTACAACTAGCATGGATTGCTGTTATTACAACGATTGTGCCTTTGGCTATTGGCCAAAGAAAGAAAGTGAATATGAATTTATTTCCTCCAGGGATATGGTCTGATTTTGTCTAGGCTACTTTAAAGCAAGGTAAGACATGCCTCGTAACATGTAGTAAACCGTACAGGTTTCAGACATTTAAGTGTATGTTTTTAAAAGGCATACTGCCTCCAGCGCATTGCAAAGTGGTGTGTGACGCGCTGATGATGCCTGCATGTTGACTACGCATTTGCTATTTGAGATGCTGTAGCAGCAGCTCTCAACGCTGTCAGACATATTTTCCGCTGAAAGGCTGTCTGTATTGTGTACGTGTGTGATAAATAAGATACATAACAAATATACTGTACACATGCGCCAATTTACTTCCACTAAATTAGTCAAATTAACCTAGAAACTTGTTGGGATGACCATTCAAACTGGTATTTCCATCAATTAATAGTTTAAAAAGCATTATTTCGGGACGGAATTTCTTTGTCTTCTCTCCGACCATTGCCCTGCGTCAATTTTATTTATCGCCTTTTCAAAAAAAGTTTTAGCAGCCAAAAGCCGGCTATTACCGGCTAACGGAAACTGTGTTTCACAGGTACATCTCTCTGTCTCGTTCTGATTATAAAGGCTTTCACAGGTACATCTCTGTCTGATTATAAAGACTTTCACAGGTACATCTCTGTCTGATTATAAAGACTTTCACAGGTACATCTCTGTCTGATTATAAATACTTCCACAGGTACATCTCTCTGTCTCTGTCTGATTATAAAGACTTTCACAGGTACATCTCTGTCTCGGTCTGATTATAAAGACTTTCACAGGTACATCTCTGTCACGGTCTGATTATAAAGACTTTCACAAGTACATCTCTCTGTCTGATTATAAAGACTTTCACAGGTACATCTCTGTCTCGGTTTGATTATAAAGACTTTCACAAGTACATCTCTCTGTCTGATTATAAAGACTTTCACAGGTACATCTCTGTCTCGGTCTGATTATAAAGACTTTCACATGTACATCTATCTGTCTGAGTATAAAGGCTTTCACAGGTACATCTCTCTGTCTCCATCTGATTATAAGGACTTTAACTGGTACATCTCTCTGTCTGATTATAAAGACTTTCACGGGTACATCTCTGTCTGATTATAAAGGCTTTCACAGGTACATCTCTCTGTCTCCATCTGATTATAAGGACTTTAACTGGTACATCTCTCTGTCTGATTATAAAGACTTTCACGGTTACATATCTTGGTCTGATTATAGACTTTCACGGGTACATCTCTCTGTCTGATTATAGACTTTCACAGGTGCATCTCTCTGGCTCTGATTATAAAGACTTTCACAGTTACATATCATGGTCTGATTATAGACTTTCACGGGTACATCTCTCTGTCTGATTATAGACTTTCACAGGTGCATCTCTCTGGCTCTGAATATAAAGACTTTCACAGGTACATCTCTCTGGCTCTGATTATAAAGACTTTCACAGGTTACATATCTTGGTCTGATTATAAAGACTTTCACGGGTACATCTCTCTGTCTGATTATAGACTTTCACTGGTACATCTCTCTGTCTGATTATAAAGACTTTCACAGGTACATCTCTGTCTGATTATAAAGACTTTCACGGGTACATCTCTGTCTGATTATAAAGGTTTCCATATGTACATCTCTCTGTCTCCATCTGATTATAAGGACTTTAACTGGTACATCTCTCTGTCTGATTATAAAGACTTTCACGGGTACATCTCTGTCTGATTATAAAGACTTTCACAGGATTATAAAGGTTTCATATGTACATCTCTCTGTCTCCATCTGATTATAAGGACTTTAACTGGTACATCTCTCTGTCTGATTATAAAGACTTTCACGGTTACATATCTTGGTCTGATTATAGACTTTCACGGGTACATCTCTCTGTCTGATTATAGACTTTCACAGGTGCATCTCTCTGGCTCTGATTATAAAGACTTTCACAGTTACATATCATGGTCTGATTATAGACTTTCACGGGTACATCTCTCTGTCTGATTATAGACTTTCACAGGTGCATCTCTCTGGCTCTGAATATAAAGACTTTCACAGGTACATCTCTCTGGCTCTGATTATAAAGACTTTCACGGTTACATATCTTGGTCTGATTATAGACTTTCACGGGTACATCTCTCTGTCTGATTATAGACTTTCACAGGTGCATCTCTCTGGCTCTGAATATAAAGACTTTCACAGGTACATCTCTCTGGCTCTGAATATAAAGACTTTCACAGGTATATCTCTCTGGCTCTGAATATAAAGACTTTCACGGGTACATCTCTCTGTCTCCATCTGATTATAAGGACTTTAACTGGTACATCTCTCAGTCTGATTATAAAGACTTTCACGGGTACATCTCTGTCTGATTATAAAGGCTTTCACAGGTACATCTCTGTCTCGTTCTGATTATAAAGGCTTTCACGGGTACATCTCTCTGTCTGATTATAAAGACTTTCACAGGTACATCTCTGTCTGATTATAAAGACTTTCACAGGAACATCTCTGTCTGATTATAAATACTTCCACAGGTACATCTCTCTGTCTCTGTCTGATTATAAAGACTTTCACAGGTGCATCTCTCTCTCTATCTGATTATAAAGACTTCCATAGGTACATCTCTGTCTCGGTCTGATTATAAAGACTTTCACAAGTACATCGCTCTGTCTGATTATAAAGACTTTCACAGGTGCATCTCTCTGGCTCTGAATATAAAGACTTTCACAGGTGCATCTCTCTGGCTCTGATTATAAAGACTTTCACGGTTACATATCTTGGTCTGATTATAGACTTTCACGGGTACATCTCTCTGTCTGATTATAGACTTTCACAGGTGCATCTCTCTGGCTCTGAATATAAAGACTTTCACAGGTACATCTCTCTGGCTCTGAATATAAAGACTTTCTCAGGTACATCTCTCTGGCTCTGAATATAAAGACTTTCACAGGTACATCTCTCTGGTTCTGATTATAAAGACTTTAACTGGTACATCTCTCTGTCTGATTATAAAGACTTTCACAGGTACATCTCTGTCTGATTATAAAGGCTTTCACAGGTACATCTCTGTCTGATTATAAAGACTTTCACAGATTATTATAAAGACTTTCACAGGTACATCTCTGTCTGATTATAAAGGCTTTCACAGGTACATCTCTGTCTCGTTCTGATTATAAAGGCTTTCACAGGTACATCTCTGTCTGATTATAAAGACTTTCACAGGTACTTCTCTGTCTGATTATAAAGACTTTCACAGGTACATCTCTGTCTGATTATAAAGACTTTCACAGGTACTTCTCTGTCTGATTATAAAGACTTCCACGGGTACATCTCTGTCTCTGTCTGATTATAAAGACTTTCACAGGTACATCTCTGTCTCGGTCTGATTATAAAGACTTTCACAGGTACATCTCTGTCTCGGTCTGATTATAAAGACTTTCACAGGTACATCTCTGTCACGGTCTGATTATAAAGACTTTCACATCTCTCTGTCTGTTACATCTCTCTGTCTGATTATAAAGACTTTCACAGGTACATCTCTGTCTGATCTCTGTCTTAGGTACATCTGATTATAAAGACTTTCACAGGTACATCTCTCTGTCTGATTATAAAGACTTTCACAGGTACATCTCTCTGTCTGATTATAAAGACTTTCACGACATCTCTCTGTCTGAAAACTTTCACAGGTACATCTCTCTGGATTATAAAGACTCTGAATATAAAGACTTTCACAGGTACATCTCTCTGGCTCTGAATATAAAGACTTTCACGGGTACATCTCTCTGTCTCCATCTGATTATAAGGACTTTAACTGGTACATCTCTCTGTCTGATTATAAAGACTTTCACGGGTACATCTCTGTCTGATTATAAAGGCTTTCACAGGTACATCTCTGTTTCGTTCTGATTATAAAGGCTTTCACAGGAACATGTCTCTGTCTGATTATAGACTTTCACGGGTACATCTCTCTGGCTCTGATTATAAAGACTTTCACGGTTACATATCTTGGTCTGATTATAGACTTTCATTATAAAGGGTACATCATCTGATTATAAAGACCTTAACAGGTGCATCTCTCTGGCTCTGATTATAAAGACTTTCACAGGTACATCTCTCTGTCTGATTATAGACTTTAACAGGTGCATCTCTCTGGCTCTGAATATAAAGACTTTCACAGGTACATCTCTCTGGCTCTGAATATAAAGACTTTCATGGGTACATCTCTCTGTCTCCATCTGATTATAAGGACTTTAACTGGTACATCTCTCTGTCTGATTATAAAGACTTTCACGGGTACATCTCTGTCTGATTATAAAGGCTTTCACAGGTACATCTCTGTCTCGTTCTGATTATAAAGGCTTTCACGGGTACATCTCTCTGTCTGATTATAAAGACTTTCACAGGTACATCTCTGTCTGATTATAAAGACTTTCACAGGTACATCTCTATCTGATTATAAATACTTCCACAGGTACATCTCTCTGTCTCTGTCTGATTATAAAGACTTTCACAGGTGCATCTCTCTCTCTATCTGATTATAAAGACTTTCACAGGTACATCTCTGTCTCGGTCTGATTATAAAGACTTTCACAGCTACATCTCTGTCTCGGTCTGATTATAAAGGCTTTCACAGGTACATCTCTGTCTCGTTCTGATTATAAAGACTTTCACAGGTACATCTCTCTGGCTCCGAATATAAAAACTTTCTCTCTGTCTGATTATAAAGACTTTAGGTACATCTCTCTGGCTCTGAATATAAAGACTTTCACAGGTACATCTCTCTGGCTCTGAATATAAAGACTTTCAGGTACATCTCTGGGAATATAAAGACATCTCTCTGTCTCCATCTGATTATAAGGACTTTAACTGGTACATCTCTCTGTCTGATTATAAAGACTTTCTGTCTCGTTCTGATTATAAAGGCTTTCACAGGTACATCTCTGTCTGATTATAAAGACTTTCACAGGTACATCTCTGTCTGAGGTACATCTCTGTTTTATAAAGACTTTCACAGTTCTGATTATAAAGGCTTTCACAGGAACATGTCTCTGTCTGATTATAGACTTTCACGGGTACATCTCTCTGGCTCTGAATATAAAGACTTTCACAGGTACATCTCTCTGGCTCTGATTATAAAGACTTTCACGGTTACATATCTTGGTCTGATTATAGACTTTCACGGGTACATCTCTCTGTCTGATTATAGACTTTCACAGGTGCATCTCTCTGGCTCTGAATATAAAGACTTTCACAGGTACATCTCTCTGGCTCTGAATATAAAGACATTCACAGGTACATCTCTCTGGCTCTGAATATAAAGACTTTCACGGGTACATCTCTCTGTCTCCATCTGATTATAAGGACTTTAACTGGTACATCTCTCTGTCTGATTATAAAGACTTTCACGGGTACATCTCTGTCTGATTATAAAGGCTTTCACGGGTACATCTCTGTCTGATTATAAAGGCTTTCACAGGTACATCTCTTCTGATTATAAAGACTTTCACAGGTACATCTCTGTCTGATTATAAAGACTTTCACAGGTACTTCTCTGTCTGATTATAAAGACTTCCACGGGTACATCTCTCTGGCTCTGAATATAAAGACTTTCACAGGTACATCTCTCTGGCTCTGAATATAAAGACTTTCACAGGTACATCTCTCTGGCTCTGAATATAAAGACTTTCACGGGTACATCTCTCTGTCTCCATCTGATTATAAGGACTTTAACTGGTACATCTCTCTGTCTGATTATAAAGACTTTCACGGGTACATCTCTGTCTGATTATAAAGGCTTTCACAGGTACATCTCTGTCTCGTTCTGATTATAAAGGCTTTCACAGGTACATCTCTCTGTCTGATTATAAAGACTTTCACAGGTACATCTCTGTCTGATTATAAAGACTTTCACAGGTACTTCTCTGTCTGATTATAAAGACTTCCACGGGTACATCTCTCTGTCTCTGTCTGATTATATAGACTTTCACAGGTGCATCTCTCTCTCTATCTGATTATAAAGACTTTCACAGGTACATCTCTGTCTCGGTCTGATTATAAAGACTTTCACAGGTACATCTCTGTCTCGGTCTGATTATAAAGACTTTCACAGGTACATCTCTGTCACGGTCTGATTATAAAGACTTTCACAACTACATCTCTCTGTCTGATTATAAAGACTTATACAGGTACATCTCTGTCTCGGTCTGATTATAAAGATTTTCACAAGTACATCTCTCTGTCTGATTATAAAGACTTTTACAGGTACATCTCTCTGTCTCCATCTGATTATAAGGACTTTAACTGGTACATTTCTCTGTCTGATTATAAAGGCTTTCACGGTTACATATCTTGGTCTGATTATAGACTTTCACAGGTGCATCTCTCTGGCTCTGATTATAAAGACTTTCACGGTTACATATCTTGGTCTGATTATAGACTTTCACAGGTGCATCTCTCTGGCGCTGTATTATTATAAAGACTTTCCCAGGTACATCTTTCTCTCTCGGTCTAAGGAAAAATATACTCTAATCTGAAAAGAGCATAGGCCCATGAGGCGGTGTGTGTGTGTGTGTGTGCAAATCACAGTGAAAGAAACCTTAAGCCCAACAGTGAAACTTCACTTTAATGAACACCTTTAGCCTATCCTTGGCTCAAGCTCTTTTGAATTATGAAGTTTCCATTGTAAGCCAACTAAAAAAACAGTTTATTTGGAGTGAGTGAGTAGTCTCTATGTTGACTATCAATGTCTCACTATGGTTTTGTAAAGTCAGCATTATTGCATCACAGAATCATCATCTCAAAACGATTGTCTGGATGCTGGATACTGATTGGTTGACAGCAGGGAGTTATTCACTACAATCCCCAGGTAATTTAACTGTTCCATTAGATGTATCAATGCGCAGCCACTGTCCCACAGCCCAGCTAGGCAATTTATAAACGTAATCTCCCCTGGAAAAAAGCGTCTATACAATATTTCCCCATGCCACTTGCCTAGCATTTGGTTTGCAACAGTTGGAGTTTGTCTAAACCTTTCCTGTGGAACAACGTTGCAGGTTTTTTGGGCGTTCTCCACCGTGCCATGCATATGAACGTTACGAAACTGACAGCTTCTCTGAGCCAGGCGAATTCATTTGATCAGAATAAGTATAATGGATATATCCAAAGAAATGGCAATGAAAACGAAGGTAAAACAAAAATGCATATAGCTTGCTGTCATTTGGGGCGGCAGGGTAGCCTAGTGGTTAGAGTGTTGGACTAGTAATTGAAAGGTTGCAAGTTCAAATCCCCGAGCTGACAAGTTACAAATCTGTCGTTCTGCCCCTGAACAGGCAGTTAACCCACTGTTCCTAGGCTGTCATTGAAAATAAGAATTTGTTCTTAACTGACTTGCCTAGTAAAAAAATTACATTTCAGCTGCTTGATGAGATTGTGTGTTCGCTTTAGCTAGCTAGCAAAGTAGAAGTAGCTAGCCTCCATAGCAAAATGTTTTACTTAGAACGTCCATGAAATTGGAATGGACAATCACCCCATTTGGCTAGCAACTTCAGAATCTCAGAACTAACGACTAGACTATATTGTATGGTGGAAGGATGACATAAAACAAATGTACTAATTAAAATAACGTTTTTAATGAAAACATGTCATTCATCTTTTTTGAAATGCTGGCAACCATTTTATAAAAGCAATAAGGCCCTCAAAACCAGGAATTATTGTGAATAACACCCTCCTAAGATCGGTTTTGCCAGCCCTTGGCTTCGCCTCGGAAGTTATTCCCACAATAATTCCCAGGTTCTCTGTACTGATTTTTGAGTTATAACAGCTTTATTACATTTTCAGCAGATTATCGTTTCCTTTTAAAAAACGTTTTATTTCAAATAAATTTGGCCTTGAATGTCAGAGAATCAATCTTTCTATTTCAGTTCAACTTGGTGCATGAAGATATAACAACCCTCCTAGCTCTTGTCAGAGTAATGCATCTAGTCTGTAATATTATTCATCAGCTGAAACCTCTTCCCATAAGATGACTCGATAGCTTACACACATATGCATAGGTGCACGCACGAAGACGCACGCACGCATGGACACGCACAAACGGATCCATCTTCTGAAGCGTGGCTATCTCACAGGGCAGGTTGTGGTCTAAGAACCTCTTTACAGTATATTGACATTAACATCGATCTGCCTCTCCTTCTCTACCTCCATTATCACTGAGTCCTTTCACTCTGGCCATCAGGCCACAGACAACCCCTAGCTCCTTAAACACTTATTCTAGATCCCTGTCACTGAGCATTTAAGGAGCTAGGGGTTGATTTGGTACTAGGCTTCTCTGTCTGTGTGAATGGGCTCGGAAATACACTGTGTGTTGAATCCGTCTAACATGGAGTTTCCATGAATCCAATTAGACCTGTATTTTGGATACAGTTGGTTTAATTCAAGATGTTTAACATTAGAGCAGTCATATAATTGCCTTAGAACTTCTGGTGCCAATATGGCTCACATCAATGTCTAAAACTCAAATGTAGTTAGCCAGAGAGGGTATTTCTGTGGCCTGATGGCCTGCGTGAAAGGACTCAGTGAGCCCTGGTCCTAAGTCAACCCCAAGCCCTGGCCACTTCTCCTAGATCCCTTTTACTGAGCCGACTCCAGAGAGAGTGAGAAGAGAGACGAGGCCAGACAACTGCAGATAGAGACAGGACCACCCTAAAGCCCCTGAGTCAGGTTAGTGTTTGAAAGGAAAGGGTAAGAGCTCTTCTCTCTCCCTCCCTCTAACTTTCCTTATCTGTCAGGCCCTGCAGGTCTTTCCAACTTCTCCGTTTCCCTGTATCCCATATGCAGTACATTAGTTTATTCCCCCAGCTCTGCTTCTCTGTGTTGGTCCTGCTCCTCCAGCTCTCTGTCTCCTCAGCCATCTGCTACACTGGAGAGAATGGCTTGAATTGACAATCTAGGCCATAAGCAGAAGTGAAATACATGCATAGTAAGGCACACACACGAATGCACTCACACACAAACACACACAGACACTCTAGTTAGAGTTAATCTAAGCCCAATCTCAGCTGGCCAGAGAACACTGCAGACAAACACAGACACTCTGGATTAAATATGATGTGCTTGACAGAGACAATGAGCTTAACTTGAGAACACTCTGTGGCAAGTGAGGGGATAGCCAGAGAGAAAGAGAGGGAGAAGCATAGAGAGGGGGGGAAAGATCATTTTATTTTTATTTATTTTTTATTTCACCTTTATTTAACCAGGTAGGCCAGTTGAAAACAAGTTCTCATTTGCAACAACAACAAACAAGTCAATAACACAGTAGAAAAAAAAGAGTCTATATACATTGTGTGCAAAAGGCATGAGGAGGTAGGCGAATAATTACAATTTAGCAGATTAACACTGGGGTGATAAATGATCAGATGGTCATGTGCAGGAAGATATACTGGTGTGCAAAAGAGCAGAAAAGTAAATAAATAAAAACAGTATGGGGATGAGGTAGTTAAATTGGGTGGGCTATTTACAGATAGACTATGTACAGCTGCAGCGATCAGTTAGCTGCTCAGATAACAGATGTTTAAATTTGGTGAGGGAGATAAAAGTCTCCAACTTCAGAGATTTTTGATATTCGTTCAAGTCACAGGCAGCAGAGAACTGGAAGGAAAGGCGGCCAAATGTGGTGTTGGCTTTAGGGATGATCAGTGAGATACACCTGCTGGAGCGTGTGCTACGGGTGGGTGTTGCCATCGTGACCAGTGAACTGAGATAAGGCGGAGCTTTACCTAGCATGGACTTGTAGATGACCTGGAGCCAGTGTGTCTGGCGACGAATATGTAGCGAGGACCAGCCGACTAGAGCATACAGGTCACAGTGGTGGGTGGTATAAGGAGCTTTAGTAACAAAACGGATGGCACTGTGATAAACTGCATCCAGTTTGCTGAGTAGAGTATTGGAAGCTATTTTGTAGATGACATCGCCGAAGTCGAGGATCGGTAGGATAGTCAGTTTTACTAGGGTAAGTTTGGCGGCGTGAGTGAAGGAGGCTTTGTTGCAGAGTAGAAGCAGAAAGAGAGAGAGAGAAGCAGAGAGAGAGAGAGAGAGAGAGAGAAAACAACATATTACCTTGCTCCGACTATCAGTTCGTTCTGGCTGGGGTCAAAGGTTAGCTGGGAGTAATCCACCGTGCCCTCAGCCCGGAACCTGTGGATCCACGGCTCCATATCTGCCAATCAGTGTAGAGAAAGATACACAGTAATCAATGAAACAGGAAGAAAAGAGATCAGAGAAAAAAGGGGTAGATAAAGAGATTAGCCAATAGCCACAGTATGTAATAAAGTGATGTAGGCCTATATTATATCGTCTTTGTGTGTATCGTTCTGTATTGTGATTTTATGAAAACGAATGCTTCTTGCCTGGTGATGTTACACACTCCCTCGCAAAAGAGGTTCAAACCAGAGGGGAGTTCCTGGTAGAATGAATATTAAGTTTAAAAAAAGCCTTCCAAGGAGACCTAATGTACCCTATATCCTGTGCGTCTCCAGATAGCTGTAGTCTATCTCAAGGGCACAGAAGTACAGTGTCCCACCTGGGCTTTCAACCAAATGCCTTCCACTCCATTTACTAAACCATTACTGCAGCTAGCAGGAACTAATGCATACAGTACATAGTGTGTGAGAGGAGGAGGGTTGTTTGTGTGTGTGTATGTGCATGCTTGTCTGAATCCAAGGTCCTTCTAAAGTGAATTTGAGACGGATGCATCTCATGGTTGTCAGTGCCTTGACCTTGGCCCTGAACCCAGAGATAGAGATTCCCTATTGGTACATCACACACACACACACACACACACACACACACACACACACACACACACACACACACACACACACACACACACACACACACACACACACACACACACACACACACACACACACACACACACACACACACACACACACACACACACACGTCAAACCCCAGACACACAGAGACAGATCACCCTCAACACGCCTGTCTCCATGGCGCCCAACCCATTAGCCCTTGACCAATAGAATCAAATATTCCTGTCGGGTTGCTGGGCGATTAGTGTCGGGCCCCTACTGTCCTGTAATCTGATAGGTAGTGAGTCAATAGTTAAGGCTATGGACTAGGAGTAAATGTACCATAATCCCTGATCTTGGGTCAGATATTGTCCAATCCCCTAATAGCTAAGGTAAGCATTGGAGAGAAGATAATCTGATTCTAGGTCTGTGTGTCACGCCTGCTCCCGCTCTCCCTCCCTGGCGCTCGAGGGTGCCAGGCTGCCCAGGACTACACACTCCTGCCATCATCATTACACACACCTGCTTCCCTTATCACGCGCATCAGCAATTCATTGCACTCACCTGGACTCAATCACCTGTGTAATTTCCTCCCCTATATCTGTCTGTTCCCCAGCTCTGTTCCCCTCTTCAGCATTAATTGTTGTTTGTCATTTTGTTACCTGGTTCTGACGCTGTTCCTGTCCTGTTCCATGTCTGTGCTAAATTAACTGTTCTTTTCTCCCTACCTGCTTCTCTAATCCAGCGTCAGTTCTTACACTGTGGTTCGGGCAGGTTCTTCTCTGGGCGTTTCCTCTCACTCGGCACATAACCTGCTCTGTAGTCACAATAACATATCACTACACACTGATACTAGACAGTCTTCTATTCTAATAATCCCCGTTTGAAACTGCTAGCAGTATGTCTTATGTTCATCTAAATACAGTATTTCTAAATATCTGGTGCCACTGTGGCTCAGGGATTTCAAAACACTTTGCATGGTAGAGAATGAAGCCATTTTAGGGCAATTACTGTGGTGAATATTATGTTGTGATCTGTCTATACCTGTCCTGTACTATATCTGATATGGGGTGGGCCTGGCACTGATCGAATAGAGCTCGGGTTAAGGTAAAAATCTCACCTCGAAAAACTTTGCGTCAAAAATGTGAAACACCTGTCAGAAGACATCTTGAAATTAAACCACAGTCTCCCTTCACTGCATCAAACCAACAATCCACTGTTTACTTCTGTCAAGCCAAAGCATTCAGCCCAATACAACAGGGAATCTCTGCCTGCCGGCCTGCCTTCCTGTGAGTCACTGCTAGGAGCTACAAACTAAAAAATACAGCACTGACTCAACCTTCTTGTCAAACTGCAGGAGCATAGAACACTATCATAGCACATTCATTCTGCCTAACATGATGGCATCACTGCTAACAAAGACATTCCTTTCCTCTTCCTTCCACTCTCCAGGGTCTAAAATATTAATGAGAATGAGCATCAGTTAAACTGGGAGGAGGGAACTTTCAACTCGCAGACGCAAAGCTAATACATTTTCATTAGCCTGGGTGAAATAAATATTGTGGAGAGATCACGACAAATTCCGCCCTAAGATTTGGCTGTGGTTAATGGCTTGTTCCCCTCTAATTCTACAGGGGGACGGGAGTTTGGGATGCGCCTCTCTGGTGCCGGTGACAGGCTAGTTTTTCATACCGGGGGGAAGCATTCAGAGCATACAAATGTGGCAGCGACACCATCAGAGGGAAACCAAGGCTTCAGTTACCCTGTGTTTCCCCCATAAATCATGCTAAGATCCCACTGGGGTTTAGCCCCACTCAGGTCCCTCTCAGAGGGGGAGGCAGAGAAGGGTTTTTAAGTGAATACAACGCCCACAACACGGAGGATTTATGTGTTTTATGACAAGGTGAAGGGCTCATAAACATTCATAAGCATTGATAAGCATTCATAACCAGAGCAGATGTGTTACCCTGGGCTCTGGGCTCTAATGAGAAACAGACCAGACTAATGTTGGAGAATGGCAGCAGGACATTATGGTTTGGTAGAGCGTTGAGTGATCTTGGTAGAATACTAGAAAGTTATATGGAACATTGAGTGATTTGGTGGATTGCCTCAGGGCTTCAGTATAACATTGGTATGTTTTGTAAGGCTCTAGGGGAGTAGCAATAGCTCCCTTAGGAGCATTATATTACAGTTGAACCTCAAATTAACTCTGACCTTGACCTCTACAAAAGGAACCAATGGGATTTAAAGAACTTCTTCACTAAACAAGATGTGTTTTTTTTTAAATAGCCCCTTTAAACAGTAGAACGTCTGGGTCTCAAGGGACCCTCCCCCTTCAAGTTAATGAGCATTCTGTCTGCAACGTTCTAACACTGTAATTAATACATTTCATATATGCGATCGCAAAAAGTAATCATTTGGTTGTGTTTATGAAGACCTTGGGTAACAATGATTTTTTTTAAATAGCATTTTTATGAGCTTGTTATTGTTAGGCTATAAGTAAAAATATAAAACACAAAAAACACATTCAAGTGTTTAATACATTTTATTTGTGGGTTGGGTTTGTTACAACTATGGAACAGAAGGCATGTGTGTTGGAACACGTTAACAGCTTCTTTTCATAATGACAAAATGAAATAAAGACCCCAACCACCAAGACGTGTGGTCAGCAAGACGGGTGGTCAGCAAGACGGGTGGTCAGCAAGACACGTGGTCAAACGATGAAAACATCATTAGCCAAAACATCATTATAAGTGCCAAGTGGCCTTGATAGATAGTGAAAATCAGCACAAAAGCAATAGTTCCATTATAATGAATGTGTCGACACGACAGCAGTCAAAACCAGTACATTATTGTCAGCTACGTGCTTGTGTGCATCTTCACACCATGGCATCAGTTGGATTTCAATGAACTGTTCCTTGTCCTAGCAAATGACAGAATTTTTGCAACCTTCACTTGCTTGTCACACTGACATACCTTTGTTTGGTTGTAGTGCATTATAGTTTCCGGTTCTCTCTTTACTGTATCCCTGTGGTCTTGTCAATCTTCAGCACCGTTGTGGAGTACAACGGCTGTGCCAGTGAGCGCTGTCTACCTTTGTTCATGGTGCCGGCCAATTACAGTCAGGTGAAGAAATTGTACATGGTGACATTTCTCCCCTTGCCAGTGTAAGGTTCAACAAGCCTCGTCACCACATTCTCTGTCACTCCCTCACCTGCTGCCCGATATTGAAAGCCGTTCAGCATGTAAATTACACACACTCTCACTGTGTAGCCTATTCCAAGTAGGCCTAGAGTAGACCGATATGACCTCTTTTATTCAGTGGACTGAAATAGGGTACATACCATTTTAAGATTATCATTAGAATGGATCAATACAATAGAATGCCCCCCCCCTGTTCTTCAATCACAATTGGTGATTACACAATTATGCATCGTTCTCTTCCCCTCCCTCATCAACTCAACCATTCTCCCCCTTTCTCCCCAGTCATTCTTACTTAATTGATTTAATCTGATTTTATACGTGTGAAATTTGTTTCGGTATAGTTGTGGCAATTATCGTGGTGATTCTCAACTGGTCACTGCACTTTCAACTGTTGGGAGAAGGAGAGGCAATGGGGGAAAACCATTTAAAAAATGGCACGCCCTGCTAAAACTGGTTATAACTCCGGTTCTGTTTGTGATATTACGATTCTAACACAGACAGTGTGTTATAGAGACTTATTTAGGAAAAGTCCAAAACGGAGGGGGGCAAGACTTTAAAAATGGCAGAGTAAAAAAATGAATCATGAGCAGTCAAAATGATTGCTTTAGCGGTTCTAGTGTTAAAATATGGTCCCCCGACTCGCTCTCTCTCTCCAGGCATTTCTCTAGTCTTTTACTTCATGCTTTTAATGCGTGTGCGATAATGTCATCGAATCATTACTGTGCTTGTACCACAGCCGGGTGCATCGGGGGCTTGGCTGCTGATGAGACAGAACCGTACAGCGTGCACGTGTGTGTGTGTGTGTGTGTGTGTGTGTGTGTGTGTGTGTGTGTGTGTGTGTGTGTGTGTGTGTGTGTGTGTGTGTGTGTGTGTGTGTGTGTGTGTGTGTGTGTGTGTGTGTGTGTGTGTGCACGGTTTGGGAAAAGAACTCTGAGAACGCGGCCAGGGCTGCCATGGCAAAGAGCCAAGCCGAAACCGGCACACTCCCCTCCCCCTTCCCTTCCTCCTTTCTATCCCCCTTTCCAAACTTAGCCTTTTTCCTTCTCCATCACTCTTTCCAGGTTTGTTATTCTGGGTTTTGAAACAGAGCGGCTGACACACAATGACAAAGTGACAGACTATATAAATATTTACACCCTATAGCTTCAGAAACTAGGGCAGTGTTCAGTCTCAGAGTGCTCAAACTGTAGAAAGAACAACCTGACCTGAAACAATAGGCACATTTGGAAACAACTGGGACTAGAATACTGCAGGTTTCTAGGAGTAAATCGGGGGTCGTTGAGGGTATAAATGGAGTACCTACGTTTATGTTCAATTTGAATTCAGCCTGACAAGATGTGCCCAACTAGGGAGACTGTGGCGTGTTTGCTGTCCCATGTGGTAAAGGGAAAATGTGAAATTACAACTATTTTGTGAATTGAGAAGAAAACCTTAAAGATGCACTGCAGAGGGTGAATCCTGACAGACAAACCACAATAAAACATTTCAATGCATCATGCACTTCAGAGCGAAACCGTTTAAGAGAAGAAAAAAAGGAACATTTAACAAGATGACCTAATGACCTCTGTGTGCCACATGGGAAAAATAAACACAGCTGTAACTTAAGACTTAAAGAAAACACATGAAGGTAGAGGCAATGTGGACTACATTTAATTTCCTGTGTCAGTATTCAAATGCAGCATTGTGGGAAGTTTGGCCGTAAATAGAATGCACTGATGCTTAAGAATGTAGCAAGTTGGTCTCGCAATGGACTTAGTGGGCTGTAAAAAAATATTCCCCATGGACCAATTAAATCGTCTTGGTCTCCAATCGTTGATGTGGCGATTGCGAGCACACACACAACACACACACACACACACACACACACACACACACACACACACACACACACACACACACACACACACACACACACACACACACACACACACACACACACACACACAACACACAAACACACACACACACACAACACAAACACACACACACACACACACAAACACAAACACACACACACACACACACAACCACACACAAACACAAACACAAACACACACACACACAACACACACACACACACACACCCACACACACACACACACACACACACACACACACACACACACACACACACACACACACACACACACACACACACACACACACACACACACACACACACCAACTCTCTAACAATGTGTTACTCTTTGAGGAGTGATAAAAGTGAAAGTCTATACACCACTGTTAAACAGACACGTCTTCTCAGATCCTCCGAGACGAGACCTTGAATGGTGGTGAGATGACACTGTTTACTGCACACGTTTTAACTATCTTCCATAACTTCAACATCCGCCAAGGAACAGTCGTTAAACATATAACTTCAATAATATATCTCTGGAGGTTAGGATTGCTGATTGACTCATAAACCCACACGTGTTCCAAAAGAATGAACTGTGTTTTAGAACATTGTTTCTGATAGAGGATACTTTTTTGTTTAAAGTCTGATTTCATCATGGTTGACATGAAGAAGTCATTCCCAAAAGATTCCTTTCAGAATTAGAAGTTCTATGACTTGTTCAAAGATCTAAATTCTTTCTGTCAGTTTTGAGCTACGCAGCTTCAAATCCTTCTCACTATAAAACATTTTTCTTGGAAAGAAAACTGCACCCAGAATGACAAAGGAATGGACCATTTCTATAATTCAGCCTTTGAAAATATCACAAGGGAGTATTGCTGTACAGTAGCAGTTATTTTCGCTGAGTAAAGAGCCAAGTCAGAAAATCACCACCCTTTAGGGTTGAGTCTTTCATGTGTGTTAGAGTGGCACACCCTGCTCTGAGCAACCCACAAGCACCAGACCAGACAAAACACAACAGCAGAGTACAGTGTGTCACTGGAACAGCTTTAGTGCCATATTCCATCAAACCCACTAACCAGATTCCCAGGATAAGTTATTTTCAAACAATCCCAGAAATCCATTTTTCGCTTTAGATTGAATATGGCCCTTGGATACATGGAAGACACGGGAGTATAGCGAGGCCCACCACGGCTAGCCCAGTCAGTGTGTGTCCATCATAAGAAAACACCTAGTAGTTCTTCCCACTCTTTGGAGGACCTGGGATGTCCCTCCTGGCTTTAGAAGTCAGCCGGACATGACGTATACAGAATATAGAGAGCAGTATGTGTGTGTGGCTGTGTTCTATTAAACTACATACTATAAACTGGGTGGAAGGCTGAATGCTGATTGGCTGACAGCCGTGGTATATCAGACTGTATACCCTGGGTATGACAAAACATTACTTTTTACTGCTCTAATTACGTTGGTAACCAGTTTACAATAGCAAGAAGGTGTTTGTGGTATATGGCCAATATACCATAGCTAAGGGCTGTATCCAGGCACTCAGCGTTGCGTCGGGGAGAAGAATAGCCATCAACCGTGGTATATTGGCCATATACCACACCCCTCTGGCCTTATTGCTTAATTATACTAGACATTTCCTCCCAATTCTCCTCTTCCCCATCCCCTCTACAATCACCCCTCTTCTCCTCTACCCCCTCCCCTCTTCTCCTCTACAGACTCCCCTCTTCTCCTCTACAGACTCCCCTCTTCTCCTCTACAGACTCCCCTCTTCTCCTCTTCTCCTACAGACTACAGACTCCCTCTTCCCTCTTCTCCTCTACAGACTCCCCTCTTCTCCTCTACAGACTCCCCTCTTCTCCTCTACAGACTCCCCTCTTCTCCTCTACAGACTCCCCTCTTCTCCTCTACAGACTCCCCTCTTCTCCTCTACAGACTCCCCTTCTTCTCAGACTCCCCTTTCTCCTCTACAGACTCCCCTCTTCTCCTCTACAGACTCCCTCTCTTCTACAGACTCCCCTTTCTCCTCTACAGACTCCCCTCTTCTCCTCCCCTACAGACTCCCCTCTTCTCCTCTACAGACTCCCCTCTTCTCCTCTACAGACTCCCCTCTTCTCCTCTACAGACTCCCCTCTTCTCCTCTACAGACTCCCCTCTTCTCCTCCTCCCCTCTTCTCCTCTACAGACTCCCCTCTTCTCCTCCCCTCCCCTCCCTCCTCTACCACTCCCCTCCCCTCCTCTACCCTCCCCTCCTCCCTCCCTACCCCTCCCCTATTCTCATGTACCCTCCCTCTCCCCTCTTCTCCTCTTCTCATGTACCCCTACAGACTCCCCCCCCCCCCTCTTCTCCTCTACCCCTCCCCTCCCTTCTCCTCTACCCCTCCCCTCCTCTACCCCTCCTCTCCCCTCCCCCCCCTCTTCTCTCTACCCCCTCCCCCTCTTCTCCTCTACCCCCCTCTCCCATCTTCCCCCCCTCCCCTCTTCTTCTCTCTACCCCCTCCCCTCTTCTCCTCTACCCCCCCTCCCACCCTTCTCCCCTCCCCTCCCCCCTCTTCTCCTCTACCCCCTCCCCTCCCCTCATTAACCCCCTCCCCTCTTCTCATTAACCCCCCCCTCCCTCCTCTATACCCCTCCCCCCTCTCTCTACCCCTCTACCCCTCCCATATTCTCCTCTACCCCTCCCCTATTTTCATGTACCCCCTCCCCTCTTCTCATGTACCCCCTCCCCTCTTCTCATGTACCCCCCCTCTTCCCCTCTTCTCATGTCTTCTCCTCTACCCCTCCCCTCTTCTCCTCTCCCCTCTTCTCCTGTACCCCCTCCCCTCTTCTCATGTACCCCCTCCCCTCTTCTCCTCTACCCCCTCCCCTCTTCTCCTCTACCCCCTCCCCTATTCTCTCCTGTACCCCCTCCACTATTCTCCTGTACCCCAACCCCTCCCCTTCTCATGTACCCCCCCTCTTCTCCTCTTCTACCCCCTCTTCTCCCTGTACCCCCCCCTCTTCTCCTCTACCCCTCCCCTCTTCTCCTCTACCCCTCCCCTCTTCTCCTCTACCCCCCCCCTCTTCTCCTCTACCCCCCCCTCTCCTCTACCCCTCCCCTCTCTCCTCTACCCCCTCCCCTCTTCTCCTCTACCCCCCCCCTACCCCCTCCCTCCCTCTCCTCTTCTCCTCTACCCCCTCCCCTTCTCTCCTCTACCCCTCCCCTCTTCTCCTCTACCCCCCCTCCCCTCTTCTCCTCCTCTACCCCTACCCCCCCTCCCCTATTCTCATGTCTCTCCTCTACCCCTCCCCTCCCCTCTATTCTCATGTACACCCTCCCCCCTCTTCTTATCCCCTACCCCCCCTCCCCTCTTCTCCTCCCCTACCCCCCCCTCCCCTCTTCTCCTCTCTACCCCCCCTCCCCCTCTTCTCCTCTTCTCCCCTCTTCTCTACCCCTTCTCCTCTACCCCTCCCCTCTTCTCCTCTACCCCTCCCCCTCCCCCTCTACCCCTCCCCTCCCTTCTCCTCTACTCTTCTCATCCCCTACCCCCTCCCCTCTTCTCTTCTCCTCTACCCCCCCCCCTCTTCTCTTCCCTCCCCTCTTCTCCTCTACCCTCCCCTCTTCTCCCCCTACCCCTCCCCTCTTCTCCTCTACCCCTCCCCCTCCCCTCTTCTCCTCTACCCCTCCCCTCTTCTCCTCTACCCCTCCCCTCTTCTCCTCTACCCCTCCCCTCTTCTCCTCTACCCCTCCCCTCTTCTCCTCTACCCCTCCCCTCCCCTCTTCTCTTCTACCCCTCCCCTCTTCTCCTCTACCCCTCCCCTCTTCTCCTCTACCCCTCCCCTTCTCCTTCCCCTCTTCTCCTCTACCCTCCCCTCTTCTCCTCTACCCCTCCCCTCTTCTTCTCCCCTCCCCTCTTCTCCTCTACCCCCCTCCCCTCTTCCCTCTCTCCCCTCCCCTCTTCTCTTCTACCCCTCCCCTCTCTTCTCCCCCCCTACCCCCCTCCCCCTCTCTTCTCCTCTACCCCTCCCCTCTTCTCCTCTACCCCTCCCCTCTTCTCCTCTTTATCTGTGTTCAGTGTTCATATCTGATTAGTAACCAAACTGTTTCCATACTTTATTAAGACCTCTGCATTTCCATGACTTCAGCAGGCACTGTGTGTTTGGACCGGAACATTAGGGAACACAAACTGTTGACCTCAGGTGACAATGCTAGTGTGCGGTTTGGTCACCCCAACTACCACGGAGACTCACAGAGGACAGCAGATAGCATTAGCCAGACCGTTAGTCATCGTCCTCACACTCAAAAGACTGAGTGCTGAAGGCAACCCAACTAACCATGAGCTAACAGAGGAGACTATGGTGTGTGTGTGTGTGTGTGTGTGTGTGTGTGTGTGTGTGTGTGTGTGTGTGTGTGTGTGTGTGTGTGTGTGTGTGTGTGTGTGTGTGTGTGTGTGTGTGTGTGTGTGTGTGAGGTGACCTTGCCCTTTCGCTCAATTACACCCTAGACAGAGAGCTATATGATTAGCTGACAGTCTCTGCTAGGATGGAATGGGCGCAGTGGCATTTGGCTGGTATGTTGTTAGTGGAGAGAACTGAATTAATTTCTATCCATGTTTTCGTCTGGTGAAGGTTTATAGTATTATTTATGGCTGTACTGCTCCATAAAATATGTTCTTTAATGCAGGAAATATATATTTTTTTATTAGATTACAGGAAACACTGAATAACAAAATATGAACTTTCACGACGGAAAGGGAATGAGTGTGTGCATGACCGTGAGTGTGTGAGTGTGTGTGTGACCTACCTGTGTGTGAGATGAGGGGGTGTTCTGCCCGGTGACAGGGTGACTCAGGCAGCAGCACTGGCCCTCTCCTGCCAACCACGCCCCCAGCCCACAGGACCAGCATGCAGTGCAGCAGCAGCA